>NC_069708.1:0-300000 GCF_023699985.2 Odocoileus virginianus
GTCCTCCTGTTACTCTGTCAGCAGGAGGAGACATTTTCGTTTGATTCCATCCTGATCTCCAAGACCCTGGGACTCTTCTGGACGTGAACTTGCCCCTCACTAGTGCCATGGCTGGCAGTTCAGGACAGCATCTGCCCGGGCATGGTGCCCTGGGGGCTCAATTTCCAACGGTACTTCTGAAAACGTGGGATCTCATTGGCCACAAGGAAATCTGTACTGTGGAATATGTGGCCCTACTCTGTTCCAGAGTTTGCAGCATGCCAGTGCCTGTGGTCCCATTTGGGCACCTCACACCACACATGTTGATAACATGAATGCCCTTCAGTCTCTACATTTCTAATCAAAGTCTGTTGGTGTGCTGGGCACCTGGGAGGTTTCCAGCCACCAATTTTCCAAACGGCTGTTGAAAGCAGAGCATTTTCACTTATAATACAGGCTTCACTGGAATAAACTGGGCATTTGCAGTTAAACAACCTGAGCCCCTTCAGCCACTACACTTCCCCCCAATGAGGATGCACTGATGAATTTTCTGATTACCAATGTGTCCCCTTGCTATGCTCCCAGGTTCCTTCTGGCCTGGAGTTAATCTGCTTGCCTTGGAACCAAACTTTCTTTGCCCCAAGCCTGATAGTGAGATACAAAACCAAAAAGCTTTCTGGTTATGGGAAGGCATGGGAAACTATGGCCCTTACAGTCCTCAGCTATGCCATTTGAATTGCAATCTAGAATCCCTTTGTCAAGTACCTTGGCAGAAGCTAGTATACACAGCACAATGGGGTCACCATCCACCCTAGAACCCAGAATTCCAGGTCTCCTAAGATTTATTAGTTGGCCTGCATATGGGGGAACCGTGTATCCTTCTGACCATCACTGTTCTTGTGGAAAGTAGAACCTATTGCCCTTGGACAATGTGTCCATCTGAATCTCTAGGCCCCTAAGGGCTCATCCAGAATGTGCTGTCCAGGGTGCTGGAATCCCAGGAGCACGTCCAGACTCAGTTAGCCTGGAAAGGGAAAAGTGGAAGTGTCAGTCGCTCAGTCGTGTCCAACTCTTTGCGACACCATGGTCTGTAGCTCCCCAGGCTCCTCTGTCCATGGGATTTTGCAGGCAAGAATACTGGAGTGGGTTGCCATTTCCTTCTCCAGGGGACCTCCCGACACAAGTTTCAAACCTGGGTCTGCTGCATTACAGGTGGAGGCTTTATTATCTGAGTCACCATGGAAGCCCCTGTTAGCCTCGATGCCAGGTCATTTTTGAGACCCACCTCTCTGCACACTGGCTTCTAGGAGAGCTGATATGGACACGAGCCTTGTACCATGATCTAATGAGGTGCAAGGAGGCTCTTTTCTCCACTGTATGTCTGTCTGTGCTGTACCATAGGCAACCTTCTGCTCACTCTTACCTTCTAACATCTAGAGTTCCAGGTTTCCTATTAGACTCCAGCCTATGGATGCTCTGGGGATCGGAGGACTCCTTTGCTACATGCCTGTTACCTGTGACTGCAATGAGAGCATTTAGTTTATGGCACTTGCTTCCCTAACAGGACCAAATAGACCCTCAGGCATCCGAAGAGCTCACAAGCTGGTGAATCACGAGCCCTCTAGGCCATTGGCTGCCCCTCATGTGGGTGGTTTGCTTTAAGTGATCCCAGTTTGCAAACTATCTCTTGGTATGTGCACAGTAACTTTTACTAATTACCACTTTGGTGATTCTTTCGTTCTCTGAATTTTTTCACACAATGAACCCAGAAGACTATGGGCCAAAAAGCCACTGCTCATGGGCACCAGTATGACCACATCCTGAAGTCTGGGGAACCTTTCAACTACCCTATAGCCCTTCAGATAGTACGTGAAAGATCCAGGCCGACACCAGCCTGTCCACAAATGGTGTCCCATTGGCCTCGGAACATTAGGCTACACACTGACTGGCAAAGGAAGTTAGGGACCTCTCAGTAACCATCCCACTCACATGGTACTGCCTCAGGGGCCCCGTCCAAGAAACCCTAGTTCAGTAAAATCCACAAATTCTACTCCACTGTCAACAGAGCTAGGGTTCCCTGCCTCAGTTCACCTCACCCTCTCAGATCCCAAAACTCTACTGGAAACGTACTTACCACCTTGCTGAGCCCAGGAGCACTCCAGACTCTCTCCACCCTGGCGATGGTTCCCTGAACACCCTTCTGACCATACTGCACACAAACTGTTGTCCCGCGTAACCAGATGGTAGCCACAGCTGCAGAACACACAGCTCGTCCTTCCTAGGAGCTATGGCTTATAGCACCTATTAATTACATCACGCTTGAGCAGCTGGGAGCTGTCTGACCTCAAAACTCTTCCTACCAGCTAGGGACGAGGATGCCTTCCAACCTAGACTGTGTGCATGCTGAGGTATCGAGGGTTCTTAGGCACTCAGGCTGTGCGTCCACTATGGAAAGGACAGCATTTTTGGTCACAACCATGGTATCCCGCAGATGTAGCAGGAGTTCATCAACCTTCAGTCAGCTCACAAGTTCAGATAACATGCGCTTCCAAAGGCCATTACCTCTCCCTCAGACAGGTGCCCTGAACCTTCCTGCCAGAAACCTGCTGGCTCCTCAGGGTTCCACAGAACCCACAGGCCACCAGGTGGTCCTTATTAAGGCAGTGCATGTGTGCCAAGTCACTCAGTTTGGTCCATCTCTTTGAGACCCTTGGACTATAGCCTGCCAAGCTCCTCTGTCCATGCAATTCTCCAGGCAAGAATAGTGAAGTGGGTGCCTCTGCCCTCCTCCATGGGATCTTCCCCAACCTGGGATGGACCCACGTCTCACGTCTCCTTCATTGGCGGGTGAGTTATTTGTCACTAGTGGCACCTGAAGCTCAGGAAATTCATACTAAGCCATCAACAGCCCTTTAGGTCTACAGGCATCTTACCCAAACGGTGCATTCTTACTGCTTCAAATCTTTCCTGGGAGACAGGCACAGAGTTGTGAATGATTTCTAGACACCATGTGCCCAGACACTTCTCCACTGGGGATCGTTTTCTTTAGGATTTACCATGCACGGGTGGGCCAGGGCCCATGCTCACAACTCTTGCTGTGCAATATGGGCCTTGTGGGAACTAAACTTCCAGCTCCCTGGACCCCTCTTGGCAGCATTCTACCCTCCTGTTGGTGTCCTGAAGGCCCTTTCAGCCCTACGTGTTTCAGGGAGATCTTTCCACCCACAGTGGCTACTGCGGACCCAGAGATTTGGACTCTTAAGTTTCCCCCACTGCTCAGAATTCCTTCTGGTTCAGTCACTTGAGGCATTTCAGCCACCGTCCCTAACCTCTCTGCCCCATCAAAGTATGTGCCAACCACTAATCTAAACATTCACTACAATTCCACAACTCCATCTGGCCCAAACTCCTCAAGAAAATACATAATACACTTGAAACCATCTTCCTTTTGTAGGCTCTAAAACCAGTGCCACGATGTTGTCCATCCAGGACTCCTGGAGTTCTTCCAGACACGTGTGGTCCAGGGCACTGTCACTCTGAACCACTTCCGGACACATTCTGCCCTGCCACTGGGGCCCTGGGGGTGTTGCGCCTCATACTGGGAAACAGCCATTTCTAGTGCTGATTAATATGTCCCTTTATTGACAACCAGTTATCCAGAACACTGCTGCAAGAAGCTCCTTGTTAACACAGCACCGGCATCTGGGCAGTGCTTCCGGGAAACCTTCTGGCCACCAGACTTCCTGTCCCCAAGCAATCCGGCATTCCCACTAGCCCCCAGTCTGTGTCCTGATGAGTCTTAAGTTCTTTAGTGACCAGAAGGTCAGCCTATGGTGGAAAGGAAAGCACTTGGTCATGACACAAGCCACTGGATGGGGAAGGGTAGACTTCAGCCGCTCTGAGTAAACTAATGAAGTGAGATAGCTCTGGGCCACCGTTCAGTGGTACAGATGGTGCCCCACACTGACATTTCAGCCAGAAACCTGCCACTTCTG
The DNA here is from genome assembly GCF_023699985.2 of Odocoileus virginianus. Classification (NCBI taxonomy): domain Eukaryota; kingdom Metazoa; phylum Chordata; class Mammalia; order Artiodactyla; family Cervidae; genus Odocoileus; species Odocoileus virginianus. Next base: position 3,975 of record NC_069708.1, read on the forward strand.
TACCACCATAGGGTTCCATGGTATCTTCTCACCCCTTGGTGGAAGCATGGGCTCCTACCAGCAGTTCAGCAGGGAGTGGCCTTTACACCTTGGGCCCAGCAAGCCATTGATACTTCTCACAACACGGTACCCTACTGTGGACATGCCTGACACCTCAATGATGCCTTGGTGGGGTACTTCTGGACACCAATCCCCCTGACTTTGCTGTCTGGGTGACCCTTTTGGCAATTAAACTTTCAGTGCTCTGTGTTTCTATGAATTGAATTAAGATACCTTGCTGAGGAATATATGCCCTTACCCGAAACCATTCTAACAGCCTGTTGGTACCTGGAGGCCATTTGGCTCAGTACTTCCATCCTCCTTGCCTCGTGAGGGCCATTCCAGCTTTAAAGGCTTTCAGGAGATACTTCCTGCCCACAGGCTATATGGGAAGCATGGGTTGTCAGTTCAATTTGACCACTCGCCTACTGCTCAAACTGGAGCATACTGGACTCAGGTATAGATCTCTGACTGAGATACAGTGGGTTATATGAGTAAAGGAATTTTGAGCCGAATTGGCCACCATAATTCTCCAGGCTCCCTTACAAGGTGAGAAATTTGAGCCTTGTAGGCCACCTTCCTTCACCTCGAGCTTCAGCACCCAGCTGAATCACTAGTCCCTTGGCTACAAGCATCCAGGACTTTTTCCGGCTTTCTGCCAATCATGTGCCAGCAACCAAAGGTTCTTAAGCCAGCATCCTTCCCTGTCATGCACAAGCTAGAACACTTCAGGTCAGAAGGACTGTCTGTGTTGAGCCAACTGCACCTCCAGTACTCCTCTAGCTCATGTGCCATGTGGCTTTGAACCCTGACCATCACAGTCTTGCTCGCCAGTGTCCCTGGAGAGGTTCGATCACCAGCCCACCCAGCACCTAACGTTGCTTCACTCCTTATGGCCCCGAGTCTCACTGTTATTTACGGGCACTCTGTACCCTTGTGACCATCACCCTCCCATCAGAGTCAGGACGCAGACCCCTTAGTGCGTCTCAACCATTTTGATCGGGAGGAACTACAGGGTGTTCCTCTGCAGTGACGCTGCCCTGGCCACTGGCACTCAGAAAGGACTTAACACATTCTGCTCTGGTCCTGGTGACCTGTGGGTCCTTTCTGAGACCACAATATTTTGCGTAGTGTTCCAGGAGAGCCTTTATGCACAGTAGCCCACACCTTTTGCTTTGGAAGGGATATATTTATCAGCGACCAGCCATCCAGATGCCTGCAGCGAGAGGGCCCTTCTGCATCATTCCACCTCCTTCTAACTGTTGTACCTGGAAAGCTTCCCGCCTGCAGACATCTTGACAGCTAGGGTTTCAGGATACTCCCCAGCGCCCAGTGTGAATCTGATCCAGGAAACCGAGGGTGCGTGGACAAGCATGGACGTCTGCAGCGCAAACAGAGGATTTCCCCCTCAGGTCACTAATACCCATGAGGTGTAACTGTGAGCCTTTCAGACCTTTAATTAGCTAGCAGTCTTGAGATGAAATGAGCACCCTCAGCCACAGTTGGTCATCTCGCAGATGCCCCGGGAATGTTTCCTGCTGCTAAATTTCCTTCTGTCCAAGATTCCAGCAATTTTTCAGGTCCACAAACCAAAGTAAGGCAGGCAAACATGGCCTATTATTAAAACATCAACCTGATGATCCCTTTAGGTCTGTGACCATCTAGATTTTTTCAGGCCCTTGGACTTTTCTGGATTCTTTCTGCTAGCACACTAGAGTCCCAGGGGGCATTTCCAGACACCATCTGCCATGGATCTCCTGTCATTCAGGTCCTGATTTACGCAAGATTCCCAGTGAACTGGCGTCACATGTGCTTCCCCCAAATCTGGTGATATGGAATATATAGCCTAATTGAAAATCACACTTCCCATATCCCATTGGGATCTCTGTTAAAATTAGGCACCATACTCCACATCCCATCATGGAAATTTCCAGCAGATCTTACTGCTCAAAGTTCATGGACATTACTGCGAGGGGCATTTCTGGTGATTACTTTACTGGCAGCTTTTAAAACTAGATGTCTTTTGGTCACAGTACCAAACTTGGGCATAAGTAGCCTGAGCCCTCACAGCTAAGGAATCTCAGCCCTTTCAGACACTGTAGTTGCCAATGGCATGGATCAGCCAATGAAGTTTCAACTCAGCAACATGTTTACTCCTGTAGGTTCTGTGTTCCTTATGGTCCAGAATTGTTTGGCTTCCCTATAGACCCAAAATGATTAGGTCACTAGCCTGAGATTCTGATTTAGAGATCAGGGCCTTTGCAGCCACTGGCCTAACCTGGCCTTGGGAATGGTCCTCAGCTATCTCACTTAAAACAAAACCAAGAACCCTTTCAAACATGGAATTCCACACCCATTGTGTCCCTGGGCACCTTCCTAGCACCATCTTGTCACTGCATCTCAAGTTTCACCTGTTCTTATGGCCCTAGCCCATCTATCAGCTGGAGGATTAGATACACTTCACAGCATCACCTTCTTTGTGGCTCTGAAACTCACATCCTGACCTCTAGGTACCTAAGGCTCTTTGGCCCACCTTTGGTCTGTAGCTAGTAGGCTGTGGCACCCAGAGTCCATCGTGTGGTTTTTCCATTCCAACATCCAGGAACAAGGAGGTTTCTGGATACTTGTACCTGCAGCACTTCTGGTGACCCTACCCTGGAACTGTGTTCTGGGCATATTCTCAGAGTCCAGGCTGTCTGTGCACTGGATTCTACAAGCACCACAGGCTGCCTGGTGCTGTGGAACACAAAACCCTTTAAATGACCACTTATCTAGAACGCTGGTACAAGATGGCCCCTTTCACAACCTGCCTTCGTCTGCATGGTGCACCAGGGAGCCTTCCTACCACCAGACTTGCTGCCATCTAGGGTTCCAGATTTCCACAAGCACTCACCTTTATGAAGCCTGAAGAACTGAGAAGTGTGTAGCTCTCTTGGGTGAGCAGTGTGCTCACAGGTGCCAGAAGGAGTGTACTTCCCCTCAAAATACTACTCTCCTCCAGGGCAACTGTTGACCTGGTGTGTGAACCAGAGCACCTCTGTTCATTATATAGGCCTCATTAGAGATATAATGAGTGATTCCAGCCCAGGAATCATGAACCCTGTAGACCACCATTTGTTCCCCCTGGGGGATCCCCCAAGTATCTTCATGCTAATAACATATAGATTCTTTACTGCCGGGGTCCAGCCCCAGCAGGATCCAGGGGAACCCTCAGGATGAACGGCGTCAGCGAGAGAAGACATGTAAGACTGGCCTTGATAGGGCCAAGTCTGCAAGGGAAAGAGAGAGAGAGAGAGAGAGAGAGAGAGAGAGAGAGAGAGAGAGAGAGAGACCAGACCAGGATATGCAGCAGAGTCTGGCAGTTGCTTTATTTTTCACCATCGCCTTTATACCCTAAGTTGGTACATTTCTAAGGGGGAGATAAGCATACAGACTTAGTTTAACATTACATCAGCTTGTCTTTCACGAAACCAGGTGTGCTCTGTATATTTTTGTTTATGAGCATCTTTTCCATAGATTTTTGTACATTATCTTCTGGCTTTGAGCTTAGCAGAAAACAGAAAAGTGGCAGTCTCATGGTACAGCAGGTTACAACATAATAGAAATACAATCCTGTTGACATAAAAGTCAGTCTTTTTGCAGAAGTTCTCAGCTAAATTTATCTAAAAAGTTTAGCACACACAGACTCTGAAGCTCCAGTGAGCCAGCCCCTGTTTAGCACTCCTGGTTAAAATTAACAATTATCTTATTGTTTTTGCACTAGGGCTAAACTCTAAATTTTCTATATCTTTAACTATATCAACAATAGTTTCCACTGCACAACCTCAGCACATTAACAGCAATCAAACATTGATCCAATAACCACTTTTAAAATAATATTTTTTGTATTCTCAAATAGGGCTTCCTCACCCCCCAAAGGGCTCTGTGCCTATTAGGGCCTTTTTAAAGGTTAATTTCTATGTATAATATCTTCTGGCTATCAGGCCTGTTGACAATTTATGGCTTGCACCTGGTGCAAGTTTAAGCAACTTCAGTAGCCGACCCTGTCTTTTTTGTGGTTAATCTATTTTCTTTCTATTAGGTGTTATCTCCATGGGAACTAGATAGGATTACATTTTTACAGAACAGAAATGCAAAGGATTGCAAAAACAGCAGATATGGCACAAAACAAGCTCTTAGTCTAAAAGTTAATTACCTGCAAGAAGTCACCAGCTAATCTCTATCTAAACTATTTTCTATTAGGCACATTTGTGGCTATAATATTTATGGAGCTTTTCTCACCCTGTGGAGGGACCTATGCTTAATAGTTTCTTTTGTTAGCAAACTGTACTTAGGATGTTTAGAACAATCATGAGCATTTTGTGCAATGAGAGTACACAATTATCAAACAAGCCAGAATGCCAGCAAAGGGGTTTGAATTGAAGCCTTTTCTTCATCCCTGGCCCCTTCATAGGGTACCAGCGTCCAGGAGAATTTATTAGTTAGGGTTTTAAGTTGGTCTTTATTCAGTGAAAGAGGAGCAGGAGAGCTCTCAGCAGGCAACACAAGAATCTGCAGCAGGGCGAACAAGAACAACAGCAGGAAAGGGGGGAGGATACAGGGTGGGGTAGAGGCTGAGGCCAACCTGGAGGGTCCCTTATATCCTGGACAGTCTTGCCTGTCAGGTTTTTTCCTCTTGACCTCGTCATGGATGGGGTCCCGGATGGCCTTGCCTGTCCGGTATTTTCTTCATGACCTCGTCACGGGCGGGACCTCCCATAATGGCTCCCGGCACTTTACTATTCCAAGGATCTTTTAGGCTCAAAATCACACTTCTGAGGTGGAACCAAGGTTCCTCTTATTAGTCTCTCAGCAGGAGGAGACATTTTGGTCTGAGTCCATCTTGATTTCTCAGGCCCTAGGACTCTTCTAGAGGTGAGGTTGCCCCCTGAACCAGTGACATGGGAGGCAGTTCAGAACACCATCTTCCCAGACACGCTGCTCCAGTGGCCCACATTACAACTATACTTCTGAAAACCTAGAGTCTCATTGGCCAAGACCAAATCTCTAATGTGAAATACCTGGCCCTACTCTGAACCATATTTTCAAGCATACCTGTGCCTGTGGTCCCACTGGCTTCCCAGGTGGCGCTAGTGCTAAAGAACACACCTGCCAATGCAAGAGATGTAGGAAACGTGGGTTCGATCCCTGGGTTGGGAAGATCCCCTGAGCAGGACATGGCAAACCACTCCAGTATTGTTGCCTGGAGATATCATGGACAGAGGACCCTGGTGGATTACAGTCCATGGAGTCACAAAGAGTTGGACATGACTGAAGCAAGTTAGCATGTGATCCCATTTAGGCACCTAACACCACACATGTTAATATCATGAAGGCCATTCTGGCCCTACATTTCTAATCAAAGTCTGTTGGTGTGATGGGCACCTGGGTGATTTTCAGCTGCTACTTTTCCAAAACGCTTTTGAAACCAAACCATTTTCACTCATAATACAGGCCTCACACTGGAACAAACTGGGCATGTGGAGTTAAGAAAGTTGAGCACTTTCAGCCATCACACTTCCTCCTGAAGTGGGTGCACTGATGGATTTTCTGATCACCATCATACTCCTTTGCTATGCTTCCCTGGTTCCTCCTGACCTGGACTTATCTTGCTTGCCTAGGAACTAAAAGTACTTTGCTCATGTCTGATAATGTGATACAGAAACTAGAAACCTTCTAGATACCAGACAGGCATGGGAAACTATGGCCCTTACAGTCCTCAGCTATCCCATTTGAAATGCCACCTAGAATCCTTTCTGTCAAGGGTCTTTGATGAAGTTAGTATACATAGCACATTATGATCACCATCCACACTAGACCCTAGAATTCCAGGTATCCTAACAGCTATAATTTGGTCTGCAAGCAGGGCAACCGTGTACTTTCTGACCATCTCTCTTCTTGCAGAATGTAGATTCTGTAGCCCCTGGACCTCCTGGTCAACTCAATCTCTAGGTCCCTAAGGGCTCTTCCGGAATGAGCTGTCCAGAGTGCTGAAACCCAGGACACTTCCGGACTCCATTACTATGGATGCAGGTCATGAGGGGGCACAAGGCTGGGGAGGGACTTCTGGGCACCATGTGCACGGCCACTTCTGCACCGGGGCCATGTTGGCAATGAGACTTACCACCCACAGCTGTACCAGGGGCCCTACCCCAAACTCGTGCTGTGCAATATTTCCCTCATGGGAAGTTCCAACTACCTAGACCCCTTTGGCAGCATTCTACAGTCTCACTGGAGTCATGAAGGCTCTTTCATGCTGAAGCATTTCAGAGAAAACTTTTTGCCCAAGTGGATGTTTTTCACACAAGCATTTCAGGGATAACTTTTCGCCCAACATACACCTTTGCTCATGCTTCCCAGGTTCCTTCTGGCCTGCAGTCAGCCTGCTGGCCTGGAACCAAACATTCCTTGCCCCAAACCTGATAGTGTGATGCAGATAGAAGAATCTTTTGGATTACTAGACAGGATGGGAAACTATGGCCCTTATAGTCCTCAGCTACCCCATTTGAAATGCTACCAAGAATGCTTTCTGTCCAGAGCTTTTGTAGAAGTTAGTATATGCAGTACATTGGGATCATCATCCACCCTGTTTGTGTTAGTCACTCAGTCGTGTCTGACTCTTTTGTGACCCCATGGACCACAGCCTAGGTCAGACTCCTCTGTCCATGGAATTCTCCAGGCAAGAATACTGGAGTGGGCAGTCATTTCCTTCTACAGGGGATCTTCCAAACCCAGGGATTGAACCTGGGTCTCCTGCACTGTAGGTAGATTCTTTACTATCTGAGCCAACAAAGAGGCCTAGTGTCCATCTTAGACCAGAAAATTCCACCGTTCCTAATATCTACCAGTTGACCTGAAAGCTGTGCAACCATGGACTCTTCTGACCATCATTCTTCTTGTAGGGTGTAGAACCTATAGACCTTGGACATCCTGTCCATCTCCATCTCTATGTCGCTCAGGGCTCGTCCAGAATGTGCTGTCCCTAGGCCCTGGGACTCTTCTGAATGTGAGCTTGGTCCTGGACAGCATCTGCCCAGGCATGGTGTCCTGGGGGCTCATTTTCCAACTATACTTCTGAAGACCTAGGATCTCATTGGCCAAGAAGAAACTGGGCTGTGGAATACATAGCCCTACTGTGCACCATACTTTGCAGTATGCCTGTGCCCGTGGTCCAATTTAGGCACTCTGCACCACTCATGTTAATAACATGAAGGCCCGTCTGGCTCTAAATTTCTATTCAAAGTCTGTTGGTGTGCTGGGCACCTGGGAGGTTTCCAGCCACCAGTTTTCCAAACGGCTGTTGAAAGCAGAGCATTTTCACTTATAATACAGGTTTCACTGGAATAAACTGGGCATTTGCAGTTAAACAACCTGAGCCCCTTCAGCCACCACACTGCCCCCAAATGTGGGTGCACTGATGAATTTTCTGATTACCAACCTACTCCTTTGCTATGCGTCCCAGGTTCCTTCTGGCCTGGAGTTATCCTGCTTGCCTGGGAACCAAAATTTCTTTGCCCCAAGCCTGACAGTGTGATACAAAATAAAAAAATCTTTCTGGTTATAGGAAGGCATGGGAAACTATGGCCCTTACAGTCCTCAGCTATACCATTTGAATTGCAACCTAGAATCCCTTTGTCAAGTGCCTTGGCAGAAGCTAGTATACACAGCACATTGGGATCACCGTCTACCCTAGAACCCAGAATTCCAGGTGTCCTCAGATCTACTAGTTGGCCTGCATGCTGAGGAATCGTGTATCCTTCTGACCATCACTCGTCTTGTGGAATGTAGAACCTATTGCCCTTGGACAATGTGTTCATCTGAATCTCTAGGTCCCTAAGGGTTCATCCAGAATGTGCTGTCCAGGGTGCTGGAATCCCAGAAGCACTTCCAGATTCTGTTAGCCTCGAAAGGGAAAAGAGAAAGCGTCAGTCGCTCAGTCGTGTCCAACTCTTTGTGACACCGTGGACTGTAGCCCCCTCCTCCCCGCCGCCCCGCCCCGCCCCAGGCTCCTCTGTCTATGGGATTTTGCAGGCAACAATACTAGAGTGGGTTGCCATTTCCTTTTCCAGGGGATCTTCCCAACCCAGGTTTCAAATCCTGGTCTTCTGCCTTGCATGTAGATGCTTTCCTGTCTGAGCCACCAGGGAAACCCCTGTTAGCCTCGATGCCAGGTCATTTTTGAGACCTGCCTCTCTGCACACTGGCTTCTAGGAGAGCTCATATGGACATGAGCCTTGTGCGGAGCTCTAATGAGGTCAAGGAGGCTCTTTTCACCACTGCATCTCCATCTGTGCTATACCATAGGCAACCTTCCGCTCACTCTTACTTTCTAACATCTACAGTTCCGGGTTTCCTACTGGACTCCAGCCTGTGTATGCTCTGGGGATCACAGGATTCTTTTGCTACATGCCTGTTACCTGTGACTGCAATGAGAGCATTTAGTTGATGGCACTTTCTTCCCAAACAGGAGTGGAGAGCCCTTCAGGCCTCCAATCAGCTCACAAGCTGGACAATCATGAGCCCTCTAGGCCATCGTCTGCCCCTCATGTGGGCGGTTTGTTTTAAGTGCTCCCAGTTTGCAAACTATCTTTTGGTGGTGCACAGTACTTTTACTAAGTACCATTTTGGTGATTCTTTCATTTTCTGATTTTTTTTTTCGCACAACGAAACCAGAAAACTATAGGTTTAAAAAGCCACTGCTCATGGGTACCAGTCTGACCACATCGTGGAAGGCAGGGGAACCTTTCAGCCACCCTACAACCCTCCAGATGCTGCATGAAAGAGCTAGGCCAACACCAGCCTGTCCATGAACGGTATCCCAAGGGCCTTGGAAGCTTAGACCACACACTGGTGAAGGAACTTAGGGACCTATCAGTAACCATTCCACTCACATGTCACTGCCTCAAGGGGCCTTTCCAAAGAAACCCAAGTGTGGTAAAATCCATCAATTCTACTCCACCATCAACAGAGCTAGGGTTCCCTGCCTCAGTCCATCTCTCCCTTTCAGATCCCATAACTCTACTAGAAACATACCTGCCACTTTATTGGGCCCTGGAGCACTTCTAGACTCTCTCCACCCTTGTGATGGTGCCCTTGATGTCCCTTCTGAGTCCACACTGCACACAAACTGTGGTCCAGGGTAACCAGAAGGTAGCCAGTGCAGCAGAACACGTGACTCCTCCTTCCTGGGCAGTAAGACTGTGGGCGCCTATTAATTACATCATGCCTGTGCAGCTGGAAACCGTCCGATCTCCAAACCCTTCCTACCAGCTAGGGATGGCGATGCCTTCCACCCCAGTCTGTGTGCACGCTGAGGTATCGAGTGTTCTTAGGCACTCAGGCTGCCCATCTGCTATGGAAAGGACAGCATTTTCAGTCACAACCATGGCATCCCGCAGAGGTATCAGGAGTCCTTCAACCTTCAGTTGGCCCACAAGTTTGGGAAACATGAGCTTTTTCAGCCACTGCCTCTCTCTCGGGCAGATGCCCCTGGAAACTTCCTGCCAGAAACCTGCCCACTTGTCAGGGTTCTGTGGATCCTTCAGGTCACCAAGTGTTCCTTATTAAGGCAGAAACCCAGGCAACATACTAGGCCATCAATAGGCCTTTCGGTCTGGCAACATTTTCCCCATCAAACATCTGGACTCTTACCGCTTCACTGGGATCACAGGAGAGGGGCATAGGGCTGTGGACATCATCTGCACTTGACTGCAAGCCATAGGGCTTGTGGACATCATCTGCACTTGAGTCCTTTAGGTGACAAGATTTACCATGCATGATTGTGCCAGGGCCCCTGCTTAAAACCCTTTCTGTGCAACATGGTCCTCTTAGACATAAACTTCCAGCTGCCTGGATCCCTTTTGGCAGCATCCTGTTGTACTGGTGTCATGAAGGCCCTTGCAGCCCTAAGCATTTCAGGGAAATCTTTCTGCCCACAGTTGATGCTGCAGACCCTGAGATTTTGGCTTATGTTTGCCACACTGGTCAGAATTCCTTTATTTTGGCTTATGTTTGCCACACTGGTCAGAATTTCTTTTGGTTCAGTAACTTGAGCCATTTCAGCCACCATCCCTACCTCTCTACCCCCATCCATCTAAGGACCTGCCAACCACCAATTTACCCCCCACTGTAATTCCAGAGGTCCTTCTCACCCAAAGTCATCAAGAAAGTATATACCCTTGAGACCATCTCCCTTCCCATAGGCTGTAGAAACCAGCGATTTGAGGCATCTAGCACTCTTGGAATCCTTCCAGACAGGTGTGGTCCAGGGCACTGGCACTCTGAACCACTTCCAGACACCTTCTGCCCTGGTGCTGGTGCCCAGCAGGTCCTTTAAAAGACAGTGCTGCTCGGACTGAACTGAACTAACGAACCTAAATAAGAGATCACCTCCGCCCGCCTGTGTCAGGGCGGAAATTAGACACCGAAGAGAAGCCAAAACAAACAAAGGGAACCGCTTCAGAAAGGACCGGTGCAACAGACTAAAATCCCTGAAGGTAACACCGACTACACCTGAAGGGGCCTATAGATATCTAGAAGTGTAAGCTGGAAAGAGGAGCTATCTGAAATTGAACTGAACCTACACTGACCGCAACAACTCCAGAGGAATTCCTAGATATATATGTTTTTGTTTGTTTGTTTGTTTGTTTTTTTTTTTTAGTTTTTATTTTTTTCGCTTTTATTATCTTTTAAAATTCCCTATTACTCCCCTATTACTCCTTAACTTTCATTTTCATATAGTTATACGATTTTTTTAATTAGGAAAAAAAATTTTTTTTTTCCTTTTTCTTTATTTTATTTTTTTTTTTTTCTCTTTTATTTTCTTTTAAAATTCCCTATTACTCCCCCATTACTCCTCAACTTACACGTTCATATATTTTTACGATTTTTTTTAATCAGGAAAAAAAAAAAATTTCTTTTTCTTTCCTTTTGTATATTTTCTATTTTTTCTTTTTTATTTTCTTTTAAAATTCCCTATTACTCCCCCATTACTCCTCAACTTTCATTTTCATATATTTTACGATTTTTTTAATTAGGGAAAAAATTTTTTTTTCTTTTTCTTGTTTTTGCCTTCTATTTCCTTTTAAAGTCCTCTAATACTCCTCTATTATTCCTTCATTTTCATTTTCATTTCACTATAACCTTGCCAAAAAAAAAAAAAAAAGAGAGAGAAACCCTACTTTTAAACCAAACTTCATATACTTTTCTAATTTTTTTGGGTGTTTTTGTTTTTGTTTTTAAAAATTGTATTTCAAAGAGTCTAACCTCTACACTAGATTTTTAATCTTTGTTTTTCAGTATGTGATATAAATTTTGGACATTTAAGAAACCAATATTCAGTTCCCATTTCTATTTAGGAGTGTGGTGATTACTCTCCCACTTTTGACTCTCTGATTTCTACCTCAGAACACCTCTATTTCCTCCTTTCCCCTTCTCTTCCCAGTCCAATTCTGTGAATCTTTGTGGGTGTCTGGGCTACAGAGAACACTCTGTGAACAGATAACTTTGTGGATCTGTCTCTCTCCTCTTAAGTCCCCTGTTTCTCCTCCTGCTTACCTCTATCTCCTTCCTCCCTCTCCTATTCTTCATGTAACTATGTGAATCTCTCTGGTGGTCTCTCACAGTGGGGAATCTTTTCACCATTAACCTAGAAGTTTTATTATCAGTGCTGTATAGTTGGAGAAGTCTTGAGACTATTGGAAGAATAAAACTGAAATCCAGAGGCAGGAGACTTAAGCCCAAAACCTGAGAAAACCAGAAAACTCCTGACTACACGGAACATTAAGGAATAAGAGACCATCCAAAAGCCTCCTTACCTACACTAAAACCAACCACCACCCAAGAGCCAATAAGCTCTAGTACAAGACATACCACACAAATTCTTTAGCAACACAGGAACATAGACCTGAGTGTCAACATACAGGCTATCCAAAGTCACACCTAACACAAAGACCCATCGCAAAACTCATTACTGGACACTCCACTGCACTCCAGAGAGAAGAAATCCAATTCCACGCACCAGAACGCTGTCACAAGCCTCCCTAACTAGGAAAACTTGACAAACCAATCGTCCAACCCCACCCACTGGGTGAAACCTCCACAATAAAAAGGAACCACAGACCACAAGAATATAGAAAGCCCACTCCAGTCACAGCAATCTAAACAAGATGAAAAGGCAGAGAAATACCCAACAGCTAAAGGAACATGAAAAAAGCCCACCAAGCCAAACAAAAGAGGAGGAAATAGGGAATCTACCTGAAAAAGAATTTAGAATAATTATAATAAAAATGATCCAAAATCTTGAAAACAAAATGGAGTTACAAATAAATAGCCTGGAGACAAAGATTGAGAAGATGCAAGAAAGGTTTAACAAGGACCTAGAAGAAATAAAAAAAAGTCAATTAAAAATTAATAATGAAATAAATGAGATCAAAAACACTCTGGAGGGAACCATGAGTAGAATAACAGAGACAGAAGATAGGATAAGTGAGTTAGAAGATAAAATGGTGGAAATAAATGAAGCAGAGAGGAAAAAAGAAAAAAGAATCAAAAGAAATGAGGACAACCTCAGGGACCTCTGGGACAATGTGAAACGCCCCAACATTCGAATCATAGGAGTCCCAGAAGAAGAAGACAAAAAGAAAGGCCATGAGAAGATACTCGAGGAGATAATAGCTGAAAACTTCCCGAAAATGGGGAAGGAAGTAGCCACCCAAGTCCAAGAAACCCAGAGAGTCCCAAACAGGATAAACCCAAGGCGAAACACCCCAAGACACATATTAATCAAATTAACAAAGATCAAGCACAAAGAACAAATATTAAAAGCAGCAAGGGAGAAACAACAAATAACACACAAAGGGATTCCCATAAGGATAACAGCTGATCTATCAATAGAAACCCTTCAGGCCAGAAGGGAATGGCAGGACATACTTAAAGTAATGAAAGAGAATAACCTACAACCTAGATTACTCTACCCAGCAAGGATCTCATTCAGATATGAAGGAGAACTCAAAAGCTTTACAGACAAGCAAAAGCTGAGAGAATTCAGCACCACCAAACCAGCTCTTCAACAAATACTAAAGGATCTTCTCTAGACAGGAAACACAGAAAGGCGGTGTAAACGTGAACCCCAAACAACAAAATAAATGGCAACGGGACCATACCTATCAATAATTACCTTAAATGTAAATGGGTTGAATGCCCCAACCAAAAGACAAAGGCTGGCTGAATGGATACAAAAGCAAGACCCCTATATATGCTGTCTACAAGAGACCCACCTCAAAGCAAGGGACACATACAGACTAAAAGTGAAGGGCTGGAAAAAAATATTCCACGCAAACGGAGACCAAAAGAAAGCAGGAGTCGCAATACTCATATCAGATAAAATAGACTTTCAAATAAAGGCTGTGAAAAGAGACAAAGATGGACACTACATAATGATCAAAGGATCAATCCAAGAAGAAGATATAACAATTATAAATATATATGCACCCAACACAGGAGCACCGCAATATGTAAGGCAAACGCTAACGAGTATGAAAGAGGAAATTAATAGCAACACAATAATAGTAGGAGACTTTAATACCCCACTCACAACTATGGATAGATCAACTAAACAGAAAATGAACAAGGAAACACAAACTTTAAAGGACACAATGGACCAGCTAGACCTTATTGACATCTATAGGACGTTTCACCCCAAAACAATCAACTTCACCTTTTTCTCAAGTGCACACGGAACCTTCTCCAGAATAGATCATATCCTGGGCCATAAATCTAGTCTTGGTAAATTCAAAAAAATTGAAATCATTCCAGTCATCTTTTCTGACCACAGTGCAGTAAGATTAGATCTCAACTACAGGAAAAAAATTATTAAAAATTCAAACATATGGAGGCTAAACAACACGCTTCTGAATAACCAACAAATCATAGAAGAAATCAAAAAAGAAATCAAAACATGCATAGAAATGAATGAAAATGAAAACACAACAACCCAAAACCTATGGGACACTGTAAAAGCAGTGCTAAGGGGAAGATTCATAGCATTACAGGCCTACCTCAAGAAACAAGAAAAAAGTCAAATAAATAACCTAACTCTACACCTAAAGCAACTAGAGAAGGAAGAAATGAAGAACCCCAGGGTTAGTAGAAGGAAAGAAATCTTAAAAATTAGGGCAGAAATAAATGCAAAAGAAACTAAAGAGACCATAGCAAAAATCAACAAAGCTAAAAGCTGGTTTTTTGAAAAAATAAACAAAATTGACAAACCATTAGCAAGACTCATTAAGAAACAAAGGGAGAAGAACCAAATTAACAAAATTAGAAACGAAAATGGAGAGATCACAACAGACAACACTGAAATACAAAGGATCATAAGAGACTACTACCAGCAGCTCTATGCCAATAAAATGGACAACTTGGAAGAAATGGACAAGTTCTTAGAGAAGTATAACTTTCCAAAACTGAATCAGGAAGAATTAGAAGATCTTAACAAACCCATCACAAGCAAGGAAATCGAAACTGTAATCAGAAATCTTCCAGCAAACAAAAGCCCAGGACCAGATGGCTTCACAGCTGAATTCTACCAAAAATTCAGGCAAGAGCTGACACCTATCTTACTCAAACTCTTCCAGAAAATTGCAGAAGAAGGTAAACTTCCAAACTCATTCTATGAGGCCACCATCACCCTAATTCCAAAACCAGACAAAGATGCCACCAAAAAAGAGAACTACAGGCCAATATCACTGATGAACATAGATGCAAAAATCCTTAACAAAATTCTAGCAAACAGAATCCAACAACATATTAAAAAAATCATACACCATGACCAAGTGGGCTTTATCCCAGGAATGCAAGGATTCTTTAATATCCGCAAATCAATCAATGTAATACACCACATTAACAAATTGAAAGATAAAAACCATATGATTATCTCAATAGATGCAGAAAAAGCCTTTGACAAAATTCAACATCCATTTATGATTAAAACTCTCCAGAAAGCAGGAATAGAAGGAACATACCTCAACATAATAAAAGCTATATACGACAAACCCACAGCAAGCATCACCCTCAATGGTGAAAAATTGAAAGCATTTCCCCTGAAATCAGGAACAAGGCAAGGGTGCCCACTCTCACCACTACTATTCAACATAGTTTTGGAAGTGCTGGCCACAGCAATCAGGGCAGAAGAAGAAGTAAAAGGAATCCAGATAGGAAAAGAAGAAGTGAAACTCTCGCTGTTTGCAGATGACATGATCCTCTACATAGAAAACCCTAAAGACTCCACCAGAAAATTACTAGAGCTAATCAATGAATACAGTAAAGTTGCAGGATATAAAATTAACACACAGAAATCTCTTGCATTCCTATACACTAACAATGAGAAAACAGAAAGAGAAATTAAGGAATCGATACCATTCACCATTGCAACCAAAAGAATAAAATACTTGGGAATATATCTACCTAAAGAAACAAAAGACCTATACATAGAAAACTATAAAACACTGATGAAAGAAATCAAAGAGGACAGAAACAGATGGAGAAATATACCGTGTTCATGGATTGGAAGAATCAATATTGTCAAAATGGCTATTCTACCCAAAGCAATCTATAAATTCAATGCAATCCCTATCAAACTACCAAAGGTATTTTTTACAGAACTAGAACAAATAATTTCACAGTTTGTATGGAAATACAAAAAACCTCGAATAGCCAAAGTAACCCTGAGAAAGAAGAATGGAACTGGAGGAATCAACCTGCCTGACTTCGGACTATACTACAAAGCCACAGTCATCAAGACAGTATGGTACTGGCACAAAGACAGAAATATAGATCAATGGAACAGAATAGAAAGCCCAGAGATAAATCCGCGAACCTATGGTCACCTTATCTTCGACAAAGGAGGCAAGGATATACAATGGAAAAAAGACAACCTCTTTAACAAGTGGTGCTGGGAAAACTGGTCAACCACCTGTAAAAGAATGAGACTAGAACACTTTCTAACACCATACACAAAAATAAACTCAAAATGGATTAAAGATCTAAATGTAAGACCAGAAACTATAAAACTCCTGGAGGAGAACATAGGCAAAACACTCTCTGACATAAATCACAGCAGGATCCTCTATGACCCACACCCCAGAATTTTAGAAACAAAAGCAAAAATAAACAAATGGGACCTAATGAAACTTAAAAGCTTTTGCACAACAAAGGATACTATAAGCAAGGTGAAAAGACAGCCCTCAGATTGGGAGAAAATAATAGCAAATGAAGCAACAGACAAAGGATTAATCTCAAATATATACAAGCAACTCCTCCAGCTCAACTCCAGAAAAATAAATGACCCAATCAAAAAATGGGCCAAAGAACTAAACAGACATTTCTCCAAGGAAGACATACGGATGGCAAAAAAACACATGAAAAGATGCTCAACATCACTCATTATCAGAGAAATGCAAATCAAAACCACAATGAGGTACCATTATACACCAGTCAGGATGGCTGCTATCCAAAAGTCTACAAGCAATAAATGCTGGAGAGGGTGTGGAGAAAAGGGAACCCTCTTACACTGTTGGTGGGAATGCAAATTAGTACAGCCACTATGGAAAACAGTGTGGAGATTCCTTAAAAAGCTGGAAATAGATCTGCCATATGACCCAGCAATACCACTTCTAGGCATACACACTGAGGAAACCAGATCCGAAAGAGACACGTGCACCCCAATGTTCATCGCAGCACTGTTTATAATAGCCAGGTCATGGAAGCAACCTAGATGCCCATCAGCAGACGAATGGATGAGGAAGCTGTGGTACATATACACCATGGAATATTACTCAGCCATCAAAAAGAATTCATTTGAATCAGTTCTAATGAGATGGGTGAAACTGGAACCCATTATACAGAGCGAAGTAAGCCAGAAAGATAAAGACCATTACAGTATACTAACACATATATATGGAATCTAGAAAGATGGTAACGATAACCTTATATGCAAAAAAAAGAAAAAAGAGACTCAGATGTATAGAACAGACTTGTGGACTCTGTGGGAGAAGGCGAGGGCGGGATGTTTTAAGAGAACAGCATCGAAACATGTATATCTAGGGTGAAACAGATCACCAGCCCAGGTTGGATGCATGGGACAAGTGCTCAGGCCTGGTGCACTGGGAAGACCCAGAGGGATGGGGTGGAGAGGGAGGTGGGAGGGGGGACCGGGATGGGGAATACATGTAAATCCATGGCTAATTCATTTCAATGTATGACAAAAACCACTGCAATGTTGTAAATAATTAGCCTCCAACAAATTAAAAAAAAAAAAAAAAAAAAAATAAAAAAAAAAAAAAAAAAAAAAAAAAAGACAGTGCTGCTCATGTAGTGGGTTTCAGAAGGGCTCTTATGGAAAACAGCCTGCTCTAGTGCTGAGGAATATATGGCTTTATAGGCAACTACCTATCGAGAACACTGCTGCCAAGGGTTCCTTTTAGCCACCACACTATTTTCCAGGCAGTGCTCCCCCAAAACCTTCCGGCTGCCAGACTTCCTGCCAGCAAGCAATTCAGAATTCCCATTGGCCCCTAGTCTGTATGTATGCTGAGTCTCAGGTTTTTAGTGACCAGAGGGTCCGCCTGTGATGGAAAGGAAAGCACCTGGTCATGGCACTAGCCTCTGGGTCAATAGGTGTAGGCCTCAACCAGTCTAAGTCAGCAAACTAATGAAGTAAGATCCCTCTGGGCCACCATCCACCCATGCAGATGGTGCTCCAGAGTAAACTTCCGGCCACCAACTGGCCTCCTGCATAAGATTCCATGGATTCTTCCATCCCCCTTTGGGATCCTCCTACCAGCATTTCAGCATTTCATTTACAAGCCTTGGGCCCAGCAAGCCATCTGCTCCCTCTTAGATCCCAGTACCCTCCTATGTACATGCCTGACACATCAATGATGCCTTTGTGGGGTACTTCCAGACACCATGTTCCCTGACATTGTCATCCTGGTGACCCTTTCGGGAAGTAGACTGTCACTTCACTTGGGTCCTGCAAACTGAGTTAAGAATCCGTGCTGTTGTCAAAAAAAAAAAAAAAAAAATCCGTGCTGTAGAATATATGACCTCACCGGAAAGCATACTAACAGCTTGCTGGTGCCTGAGGTCCCCTTTGGCCCCAGGACACTCATCCTGTTAATGTCATGAGGTCCATTCCAGCCTTAAATATTTTCATGAGGTCCTTCCTGCTCACAGCCCATACGGGAATCACAGGTTGTCAGTCCAGTTTGACTGCCCACCTACTGTTGAAACTGGAGCACATTCGTTTGAAGTATATATCTCTGACCAAGATACACCAGGTCCTTTATGCTAAGGGATTTTGGGCCTTTTCAGCCACCATTAATCACCCGGGCCATTTCATCTATGGAATTTGAGCCCTTTAGGCCACCATCATTCACCTACAGCTCAGGTGCCCAGTAGGATCACTGACCACCAACAGCACCCTTGCTCTAAGGTTCGAGCACTATTTCTGCCCTGCTATCAATCACATCCCTGGGAACTGAAGGTTCTTATGCCACGAACCTGCCCCTGTGATGCAGGATTCTAGAACCCTTTAAGTGCAGAGTTAGGCCTGGCTGTGGTGACCAATTGCTCCTCCAGTCCTCTGCTAGGTCATGTGTCACGGCACTTTGAACCGTTTCAGTCGCTGGTCTGCTTGCTAGTGTCCCAGGAGACGTTCTGATCACCAATCCACCCAACATTTGAGGTTCCTACACACCTTATGGCCCCAAGTCTCACTGTTATTTAGGGGCACTCTGTACCCTTGTGACCATCACCCTCCCAATAGGGCACAGAATGTGGAACATTTGGTGCATCTTATCCATTTTGATCAGGAGGAACCTAGGGGGGGGTCTTCGGAATCATGTTGCCCTGGCCACTGGCACTCAGAGAGAACTTCTGGACATTCTCCTCTGGTCCTGGTGGCCTGTGGGTCCTTTCTTAACCATGATATCTTTGTGTAGTGTTCCAGGAGAGCCTTTATGTACACTAGCCCACCACTTTGCTTTGGAACTGAGTTCTTTATTGGCAACTACCCTTTCAGAAACCAGAAGCATGGGCCTCCTTTTTGCCACTTCAACTCCATCAGGGTGTTGACCCAGGAAACCTTCTGGCCATGGCACTTGATGCTATCTAGGGTTCTTGGCTTTCTACAGACCCATACTCTGCATGCTCTGTGGAACTAAGGGTTCGTTGCTGACCAGCTGCCTGTCTGAGGTGGGAAGGAGAGTATTTTCAGTCACAGCACTGCTACTCTGCAAGGGAACTGTGAGCCGTTCCAGCCACCACTCAGCCCTCAAGCTCAGGAATCCTAAGCCCTCATGCCCACCATCTGTCTCTTACACAGGTGACTCAGGAAATCTTCCTGCCAAAAACCTGACCACTCACTGGGGTTCCAGCAATTATTCAGGCCCCCATATTGTATTTACACAATGCAAACATGAGTTCCTCTTACACGGCTTTCAGAAGGACTAGATCTTTTTGTCTCCATCATTCTCTTTTTCTCAGTCCCCAGGATGCCTCTGGATACCAACTTAACATTGGGCTGATGTCCGGGTGAGCACTCTCAGACACTGTCTTAGCTGGCACTACTGTCCTGGGGGCCCTTTTGTGACTGCCTGTGTACTGGAACACTATGGACTAAAGTAAGAATTCAAATCGAGAATATATATCCCTACTGAAAACCATTCTTGTACTTTCATGTTAGTGTCATGAGGACACTTATGTTCCCATAAATTTCTGGGAGTCCGTCCTGCCCACAGTACATGGTCATGTCTGGGTCCCAGGGATTTCCAGCCATTAATTTGCCTATCTGCTACTGAAACCGAATCATGTTCTGTCACAATTTAGGATGCTTTCTGGGATATCATGGGCCTTTTCAGATCCAGAATCTGAGACTTTCAGACACCACCCACCCTCTTCTTTCCCGAACCCCCACTTCCCCTGGGTCCTCACTTGGTTACCCAGGGAAGTCTTCCAAACACCAATATGGCCTCTCACTAAGGGTTCAGGGCTCCTTCTGGCCTACAGTCATCACATGTACCCAAGAATCAAATGTGATTCTGATATTAGCCTATCCGTGTGATGGCAAACCCAGAACCCTTATGGTCACCAAACAGGCCTGGAACTAGGTAACTGATGGCCCTTTCAGTCTTTAGCCTCTCTGTTTTCAATAGAACCTATAATCCATTTGGCTAAAGGCCTCCCATGAGACAGTGTCTCTGGGGACCTTCCAGTTAGAATCTGGCCTGGCCTCTGGGGTCCCCTATGTCCTTATGGACCATAGATAGAATGCAAGATGAGGAACCATATACCTTCTGACCACCATCTGCCCTGCAGACTGTGGAACCCAGAGTCAATGGGGATCATTTCTAACATGGAGGTGGGTTTCATGGCATGAACCATCCAGGGGCACTGGCATGCTAGGGGCACTCCTATACTGTATCTGCCCTGGTACTGGTGTCTTGGGGCTTCCTGGGTAGCTCAGCTGGTAAAGAATCGGCCTGCAATTCAGGAGACCCTGGTTTGATTCCTGGGTCGGGAAGATCCCCCTGGAGAAGGGATAGGCTACCTACTCCAGTATTCTTGGGTTTTCCTGGTGGCTCAGACAGTGAAGAATCCTCCTGAAATATGGGAGACCTGGGTTCGATCCCTGTGTTGGGAAGATCCCATGGAGGGCATGGCAACCCATTCCAGTATTCTTGCCTGGAGAATCCCCATGGACAGAGGAGCCTGGTGAGCTACAGATCATGGGGTCACAAAGGGTTGGACACGACTGAGTGACTAAACACACACTGGTGTCTTAGGTGTGCTGAGACCAGGCTGCCCACTCACTAGCTTCCAGAAGATCCCATAAGGACATTAGCTGGCTTAGTGCTTTGGAACATAGAAGCCTATAAGCAAACATCCATCCAGACGTCTGCAGCGATAGGGCCATTCTGCATCACTGTACCTCTACCTGGTATACCTGGAAAGTTTCTAGCCTGCAGACTTCTTGGCAGGTAGGGTTCTGAGATATCCACTGGCCCCCAGTGTGAATTTCTACTGAGGAACCAAGGGTGCTTGGACAACTAGCCTGCCCTTCTGCAGTGAAAACAGACAATTTCCCCCTCATGGCGCTAATATTCACCAGGTGGAACTGTGAGCCTTTCAGGCCTTCAATTAACTAGCAGTCTTGAGATTACACTCTTTCGGCCACAGTCTGCCCTCTCACGGATGCCACAGCAATTTTTCCTGCTGCTAAATTTCCCTCTCTCCAAGGTTCATAGCAAATACCCTCTTTCATCAACACAATAGATGACTCTACACATGGACATCAGTAGATCATCAATACCAAAATCAGACTGATTATATTCTGTGCAGTCAAAGATGGAGAAGCTCTATACAGCCAGCAAAAACAAGGCTGGCAGTTGACTGTGGCTCAGATCATGAGCTACTTATCTTATCGCAAAATTCAGAGTTAAATTGAAGAAAATAGGGAAAATCACTAGACCATTCATGTATGACCTAAACCAAATCCTTTATGATTATATAGTGAAAGTCACAAATAGATTCAAGGGATTAGATCTGATAGACTGCCTGAAGAACTATGGACAGAGGTTTGTAATATTGTACAGGAGGCAGAGACCAAAACATTCCAAAGAAAAAGAAATGCAAGAAGGCAAAATGGTTGTCTGAGGAGGTCTTACAAATAAATAAGAAAAGAAGAGAAGCGAAAGGGAAAGACATACCCACCTGAATGCAGAGTTCCAAAGAATAGCAAGGAGAGATAAGAAAGCCTTCTTAAGTGAATAATGCAAAGAAATATAGGAAAACAATAGAATGGGAAAGACTAGAGATCTCTTCAAGAAAATTAGAGATACAAAGGGGAACATTTCAGGTGAAGACGGGCACAATAAAGGACAGAAACAGTAAGGATCTAACACAAGCATAAGAGATTAAGAAGAGGTGGCAAGAATACAGAGAAGAACTGTACAAAACAGATCTTAATGATCTGGTTAACTACAATGGTGTGGTCATTCACATAGAGTCAGACATCCTTGAGAGTGAAGTCAAGTGAGCCTTAGGAAGCATCACTAAGAACAAAGCTAGTGGAGGTGATGGAATTCCACCTGAGCTATTTCAAACCCTAAAAGATGATGCTGTTAAAAGTTCTGTACTCAGTATGCCAGCAAATTTAGAAAACTCAGCAGTGGCCACAGGACCGGAAAAGGTCGGTTTGCATTCCCATCCCAAAGGAAGGCAATGCCAAAAAATGTTCAAACTACTGCACAATTGCACTCATTTCACATGCTAGCATGGTTAATACTCAAAATCCTTCAAGCTGGGTTTCAACAGTATGTGAACGGAGAACTTCCATATGTTCAAGCTGGATTTAGAAAAGGCACAGCAACCAGAGATCAAATTGCCAACATCTGTTGGATCATAAAAAGCAAGAGAATTCCAGAAAAACATCAACTTCTGCTTCATTGACTACACTCAAGCCTTTGACTATGTGGATCACAAAAAACTGTGGGAAATTCTTAAAGAGATCAGAATACCAGACCACTTTACCTGCCTCTTGAAAATCCGGTATGCAGGTCAAGAAGCAACAGTTAGAACTGGACATGAAACAATGGACTGGTTCCAAATAGGAAAAGGAGTACATCAAGGCTGTATATTGTTATCCTGCTTATTTAACTTATATGCAGAGTACATCATGAGAAACGCTGGGCTAGAAGAAGCACAAGCTGGAATCAAGATTGCCAGGAGAAATATCAATAACCTCAGACATGCAAATGACACCACCCTTATGGCAGAAAGCGAAGAGGAACTAAAAAGCCTCTTGATGGAGGTGAAAGGGGAGAGTGAAAAAGATGGCTTTAGGGTCCAGAATTGTTTGGCTTCCCTGCAGACCTAAAGTCATTAGGTCACTAGACTGACATTGTGATGCAGAGATCAGGGCCTTTGCAGCCACTAGCCTGGCCTCACCTTGGAGATGGTCTTCAACTATCCCACTTGAAACAGAACCTAGAATCCTTTCAAACGTGGAACTCCACACCTATTGTGTCCCTGGGCACCTTCCTAGCACCATCTGGTCCCTGAATCTAGACTTTCATGTATTCTGATGGCCCTAGCCCATCCATCAGCTGGAGGATTAGATACACTTCACATCATCACGTTCTTAGTGGCTGTGAAACTCACAGCCTGAACTCTAGATCCCTAAGGCTCTTCTGGCCCCATTTGGTCCATGGCACTCTCACAGAGGGAGCACATTCCAGACACCATTAGCCTGGATGATTAGCCGGGTTGTTTTTGAGACCTGACTCTGCTCAGTGGGTTCTAAGAGAGCTCATATGGACACTGTGGTGCAAGTAGGCCCTTTTATCACTGCATCTCCATCTGGGCTGTACCACAGGCAACCTTCCACTCACTCTTACTTTCTAACAGCTAGACTTCAGGTTTCCTATTAGACTCCATCCTGTTTATGCTCTAGTGATCGAAGGATTCTTTTGCTACATGCAAAATGGACCATTCCCAAAGCCAGGCCTGGCTAGTGGCTGCAAAGGCCCTGATCTCTGCATCACAATGTCAGTCTAGTGATCTAATGACTTTAGGTCTGCAGGGAAGCCAAACAATTCTGGACCCTAAAGAACACCAGACCCTAAGGGAGGAAATGAGAGCATTTAGTTTACAACACTAGCTTCCCAAACAGGAAGGGAGAGCTCTTCAGGCCTTCAGTCAGCTCAGAAGCTAGAGAATCATAAGCCCTCGAGGCCATCTTCTGTCCCTCATGTGGGTGCCCCAACAAAGCTTCTTCCCCTCTTTCTAGGGCTCCAGGGATCCTTCAAGTCCCCAGATTTTCCTTAAATGATGGAACCATAGGATGCTCTTAGTAGGCTATCAGCAAGAGGAGGCCTTTCTGCATGATTTAAATTGTGTCCTCTCAAGTTCTGGGACTCTTTCTGTCACCTGCTACCTCGCTGGTGTTGTGGGTGGAACTGCTGGACACCACCTGCCCTGTGGGCCCTTCTGGTCTCCAGACTACCCATGTACAAAATCCCATGTACCCTTAAAGACTCTAGCTAGATCTCATGCTATAGCTCATATGCATCTTTGGCCCCTGTTACCACCACCATTTTAGTGTCAGGAGTGACTTTCAGGATTTTCTTCCCACCCATATTCTTCTGGCATGTTAGTGATCTGGAGGTATTGTGGCTGTCATTTTGCAACTCTGCTGTTGAACCAGAGTATGCTCAGTCATAGTTCAGACCACAGCTGTGTTACCTTGGGCCCTTTGGCTCAGGTGTCTGAGTCCCTTTGGCTACTGTAATTCCTGCCATCCCCCCTTGCAGGTGCCCTGAGTATCCCTCCAACCACCCTCAGGTCTATTCTGACCTCTAGAAGTCTAAGGCTCTTCTGGACATGTGCCAACCAGCATGCTGGTACTCTGGAACACTTTCAGACATGATTTAACCCTGCACTCATATGTTATGGGTCTTTCTGAGACCAGCTGCTCGTGTACACTTGCCCACTGCAGCACTGTGAAATACAGGGACTTACTGGAGTCATCCTTCCAGCAGCATGGCGCTTCGGGGGCCCCTTTCTGTCACCACACCTCCAGCATGCTACCAGTCTTCCCACCATCTAGGGTTCAGATATTCCTGAATGACCCCAGCCCTTCCTCAGGCTGGAGAACCAAGGGTTCTTTGGCCCCCAGTATAGGACGTTTTGGACCTTGGTGAGCCCGCAAGCTGACCAAAGCAAGAAATAATTCAGCCAATCAAAAACCACCAACAAAGTGAAGTCTAGCACCAGATGCCTTCACTGGTGAATTCAACCAAAAATTCAAAGAATTTCCTCCAGTATTTCTCAAACTCTTCCAAAAAATATGAGAAGGAACACTTCTTAACTCATTATTTGAGACCAGCATTCAGATATCAAAGTTGAATGAAGGCATCATCAGAAGTAAAATTAGATATTAATATCCTTTATGAATATAGATATAAAATCTTCAACAAAATACCAGCAAATAAAATACAATAGGATTAAAAGCATTAAAAATTACATACCATGATCAAGTGGCATTTAACCCAGAAATGCAAGGTTGAATATAAAATCAATCAACATAGTATCAATACATCACACTGATATAACCAAGGGAAGGAAATGTATAATCATCTCATTAGACACTGAAAAGGCATTTGAGAAAGTCTGATACCCTTTCATGATAAGAACTCTCAGAACACTAGAAATAGAAGGGAACTACCTCAACATAATAAAAGGCATTTATGAAAAATCCACAGTTAATAACAGACTCAATGCTGAAAGGCTGAAAACTTTCCCACTATGATCAAGAACAAGTCAAGGATGTCTATGTTCACCATTGCTATTTAAGACTGCAGTCTAACTTTTAGCCGGAGAAATTAGGCAAGAAAAATAAATGAAAGACATTCCAGTTGGAAATGAAGAAGGAGAACTACTCACAAATGACAAGATTTACATGTAGAAAATCCCAAAGAACACAGAAGAAAATTATTACAGTTAATTTAAAAATTCATCAAAGTTGAAGGGTACAAAATCAACACATATTTCTAAATTAGAAATGAAAAATCAGAAAAGAAAATTAATATAGCAATTTCATTTATAACAGCATCTAAAAGAACAAAATACCTGGGAATAAATTTAACCAAGGAATTATACAATGAAAAGCATAGAACGATGCTGGAAAAAATTAAAAGAAGGCCTAAATAAGTAGAAAAATATTCCTTGTTCATGGATAGGAAGACTTAACGTAGTCAAAATATCAATACAGGTTTCCCCCGCTATCTGAAAGTGGAGTGTTCCTATGAAATCTTTTGTTAACTAAAATGGTGTTAATAAAAGAAGCAATTATCTGAGGACACATCTTGCTAATGGATGCACAAAATTAACTGAGATAAAACAGAGATACTCACAGACACAGTTCATAGCTAGGGCAACTTGATGCTGAGTATATTTTCCAGGAAAGAGCTTGGTGGTGTCACTCTTGCTGCTCAGGGTGCATGCTGCCTCTATAACCACTCCCTGCAAAAGAAGTGCTAAACGTTATTTTTGCTTTTTTTTTTTTTTTTTTGGAAAAGCAAAAATTCTTTTCAGATTTCTTTTGGTTAGTGAAAATGTAGTTATTTCCTAAAAGTAAATCAAACCCCAAGTTCATATGGACGTGCAAGGGCAGGAGGGTTCTAGATAGCCAAAACAATCTTGAAAAAGATAAAGTTGTAGAACTCACACTTCTCAATTTTAAAACTTACTGCAAAACTAGAGTAATCAAAACAGTGTGGTGCTGACATAAGGATAGATGTATTGACCAACAGAATAAAATTAAGAGTTCAAAAATAAACCCATACATCTATAACCAATTGCTTTTTGACAAGGGTGGCAAGTACATTGAATGGGGGAAGAATAATCTCCTCAACAGATGGTGGCTAGGAGAACTGGATTCCCACATTCAAAAGAATGAAGTTGGACTCCTACTTCATACCATATGCATAGGTTAATTCAAAATGAAGCAACAACTTAAAGATAAATGATAAAACCATAAAACTCTTAAAAGAAAACAAGGATAAAGCTTTATGACCTTGGCTTCAGAAATGGGTTCTTATAAATAACACCAAAAGCATGAGCAAAAAAAGAAAAAAATAAACAAATAATGGACTTAACAAAAATGAAAGATTTTGGTGCATCAAGCACATCATCAAGAATGTGAAAAGATAACCTATGGAATGGGAGAAAATATCTGGAAATCATAGGTTTTAATATCTAGACCACATAACACCTACAACGCTACAACAAAAAAACAACCAATTAAAAAATGGTTAAGGGACTCAGACATTTCTCCAAAGAAGATATACAAATGGCCAATAAGCACATGAAAAGATATGCAACACAATTGGTCACTAGGGAAATGCAATAACCTCAGATATGCAGATGACACCACCTTTATGGCAGAAAGCAAAAAAGAACTAAAGAGCCTCTTGATGAAAGTGAAAGAGGAGAGTGAAAAAGTTGACTTAAAACTCAACATTCAGAAAACTAACATCATGGCATCTGGTCCCATCACTTCATGGCAAATAGATGGGGAAACAATGGAAACAGCGAGAGACTATTTTCTTGGGCTCCAAAGTCACTGCAGATGGTGACTGCAGCCATGAAATTAAAAAACACTTGCTCCTTGGAAGAAAAGCTATGACCAACCTAGACAGTATATTAAAAAGCAGAGACAATGCTTTGCCAACAAAGGTCCATCTAATCAAGGCTATGGTTTTTCCAGTAGTCATGTATGGATGTGAGAGTTGGACTATAAAGAAAGCTGAGCACAGAAGAATTGATGCTTTTGAACTGTCATGTTGGAGAAGATTCTTGAGAGTCCCTTGGACTGCAAGGAGATCCAACCAGTCCATCCTAAAAGAAATCAGTCCTGAATATTCATTGGAAGGACTGATGCTGAAGCTGAAGGTCCAATACCTTGGCCACCTGATGCGAAGAACTGACTCATTGGAAAAAACCGTGATTCTGGGAAAGCTTGAAGGCAGGAGGAGACGGGTACAACAGAGGATGAGATGGTTGGATGGCATCACTGACTCGATGGACATGAGTTTGAGTAAGCTCCGGGAAGTTGGTGATGGACAGGGAAGCCGGGCATGCTGTAGTTCATGGGGTCGCAAAGAGTTGGACATGACTAAGCAACTGAACTGAACTGAACTGAACTGAGGGAAATGCAAATCAAAACTATAATTATATACCTCTTTATATCCATTAAGAGGGTTATAAAAAAAATAAGAGTCAGAAAATATGTAGAAAAATTGGAACCCTCATACCTTTCTGGTGGTGGTGGTTTAGTCACTAAGTTGTATCCGACTCTTGCAACCCCATGGACTGTAGCACGCCAGGCTCCTCTGACCATGGGATTTTCCAGGCAAGAATACTGGAGTGGATTGTCATTTCTTTCTCCAGGGGATATTCCCGACCCAGGAATCGAACCCAGGTGTCCTGCATTGCAGGCAGATTCTTTACTGACTAAGCTATGAGGAAAGCCCAAAGTCTTACCTTTCTGGTAGGAACGTGAAATGATGTAACTACTGTGGAAAACAGTTTGGCAGTACCTCAAAAAACTACACATGTAATTAACATATAGCCCAGTAAATCTACCCCAAGGTGTATAGCCAAAGGAATTAAACACAGATACTCAAATATACACTTGTATATGCCAGTGTTCTTTGCAGTATTATTTGCAATAGCCAAAAGATGGAAACAACCCAAGTGGCCATCAACAGATGAACAGATTAATTAAGGATGGTATATACATACACTGAAATATTATTTGGCTATAAAAAGGAATGAAGTTCTGATGCATGCTATAACATGGATGAACTTTGAAAACATTATGCTAAGTGAAATAAACCAGCTACAAGAGGACACATGTTGCATGATTCCACTTATATGGGTTACTTTCAGTATACAAATTTGTAGAGACAGAAAGTATAATAGAGGTTACCAAGGCTGGGGCAGGGGGATAGAAGTTATTGTTTTTGTTTAGGATGGTGAAAAGTTCTGGAAGTGGATAGTAGTTATGGTTGCACAACACTGTGAATGTGCTTAATGTAACTGAAATTAAAAATGGTTAAAAGAGAAACTTTATTATATATATTTTTTAACCACAATTTTTAAAAATTAACAATGTGCAAGACTCAGAGGGATCAGGTGGAGAGGGAGGTGGGAGGGGGGACCAGGATGGGGAATACATGTAAATCCATGGCTAATTCATTTCAATGTATGACAAAAACTACTGTAATGATGTAAAGTAATTAGCCTCCAACTAATAAAAATAAATGGAAAATAAATAAATAAATAAATAAAATAAAATAAAAATGGTTAAAAGAGAAACTTTATGATATATATTTTTTAACCATAATTTTTAAAAATTAACAATGTGCAAGACTCAGAGGGATCAGGTGGAGAGGGAGGTGGGAGGGGGGACCGGGATGGGGAATACATGTAAATCCATGGCTAATTCATTTCAATGTATGACAAAAACCACCGCAATGATGTAAAGTAATTAGCCTCCAACTAATAAAAATAAATGGAAAAAAAGAAAGAAGCCATTAAGCTGTACACTTAGGGGTGTGAATTGTATGGTATGGGAATTATATTTCAATATAGCTGTATTTAAAAAAGAAAGATATTTCTGATGATCTTAGGTAACTAAAAACATATTTATGCTAAATTATGTTAATTAATAGATATACAGTAAATATCCAGATCATTATTAATGAGATAAAATACTGAAAATTAATTGCTGGGCATAATTTTACTGGTGTATATATTTGGATTCATTAATGAACATGCTCATTTTTTTCCAATTTGAGAAAATTTACCAGGATATATTAATAGTATTATATCCTTTGAAAGTGAAAGTGGCTCAGTCGTGTCCGACTCTTTGAGACACCATGGACTATACAGTCTGTGGAATTCTTCAGGCCAGAATACTGGAGTGGGTAGCCTTTCCCTTCTCCCGGGGAATCTTCCCAACCCAGGGATCGAACCCAGGTCTTCTGCATTGCAGGCAGATTCTTTAACAGCTGAGCCACAAGGGAAGACCATTATATCCTTTATATGACTATAAAAAGTTGTTAAATGTTTATCTGTAAGCTTTGCTAGTCTGCTATAAAATACTAGTGAATGACAGTTCACAATTATCCACTTTCAAGTTTTTCCTGTATAATAGAAGTTACCAATTATTAAAATTTTTAATTAATATATTGCATGCAAGGTATGGAGAGTATGTTATTATTAAGAAAGAGAAATATTTTTGTCCTAAAATAAAAGAACTGGCTTTTCCAGAATGAAAAAGAAAAAAGTGTTAGTCAAAACCCAAAAGGATATAAAAAGTTGTAAAATGTTCATGGGTGGGGAAATTTGTTGTGGTCCAAGTTAGCTAAGGTTGATAAATTTATTAATAAGATTTTAAAAACAGCTTTAATATCAAATATTATACTAATGCAAAACTAGAATTTGGTTCTCTCTCAGTTCAAATGACACAATTTTCTTATTGTTTTGCTCTTAAGAGGTTATAAAAGGTTTTTTTTTTCTTCTGGTAATCCGCTTTGAAGGCAAATAGGCTATGTCTTATTAGAGTAATTTCCTGTCTTATGTTGACTTCACCATACCCTTGATTATTTAACAAAACAAAGTGTTCTCACTCTTAAAAGATGCAATGTTTTCACAATCATGTTAACTCCAACATTTACTTCAAAAACCACTACAATATTGTAAAGTAATTAGCCTCCAACTAATAAAAATAAATGGGAAAAATATTTCTTATTATCACTTGCATAAAATAGGTAGCCAAGTACCACACTGACCCATGATCCCATTTAATTTAATGTTTGAACCTCCTGACAAATTCTGACATTTTGTTCTCCTAGAACTGAATCCTAAATGTTACCTTTTGCACCTAAAATTCCCTGGAGGAGGGCATGACAACCCATTCCAGTATTCTTGCCTGAAGAATCCCATGGACAGAGGAGCGTGGCAGGCTATAGTCCATAGGGTAACAAAGAGTTCAATACAACTAAAGTGACTTAGCATGCACCCACCTAAAACTATCTTTGAATTTCCCAAAGGCCCCTGGAAAATCACAAAGGATTTGTTCTTTCACCTTGTAATGTGAGTTGCTAGAAATTATTAGGATTTTTGATATGCTTTGAGTATGTGGGAAGTATTGTCAAGTCAGAAGAGCCACCTAGCCTTCCTGAGGCTAAATATGTATGGGTAAAATGTTATTAATATAAATATTTAAGGAATTACATGAATTTCCTAGAGATTCATCAATGTCCTTGCTGTCAGTGATGTTTCAATTTATCAGAGTCCTGGTACTGTTTTTCTTGATATTAGACAACAGTATTATGTTATTAGTGGAAATTTCAGTTATTTTTTAAAGTGTTAACTTGGTCACAATTCAACTTCTTAAAATTAAATCCTGTTTCCTTGGTAGCTCAGACGGTAAAGAATCTGCCTGCAAAGCAAGAGACCTGGGTTTGATCCCTGGGTCAGGAAGGTCCCCTGGAGAAGGGAATGGCAACCCATTCCAGTATTCTTGCCTGGAGAATTACATGGGCAGAGGAGCCCGGGGAAGGGGGGGTGGCTACAGTCTGTGGGATGGCAAGAGGCAGACACGAGTGAACGACTAACACACACATATGTTCTAGGCTAGTAGTTTTCAACTGAGAATTCCCATCAATGTCTATGGAGTTTTATTGACATGTTCAGGACCTACTCCAGTCTTGATATTCTTTACTTAATGTTTTTGATATATTCTTGGTATATTCTAAATAAATGCTTGATGCATTCTTGGTATATTATGTCTTGGGATTATTACTTGTTACATTTGAAGGCTTTTTTTTTCTCTGTAAGCATTGTATACACTAATTTTCATAAATTATATATCCACTCTTCTTTGAGAATAGGGCTGCTATGTTTATAGTTTGTCTAAAACCTTTTTGATATGACTATTTTATGTTGCATGCCACAAAACCAAATTTCCTGGTTAAATGCATTATTTTTATAATGAACTCTCATCAGATCATTCATTTTGAAGCTCAGCAGCAATAAGTTAACCGCAGCCATTGTGTCTTTTGTCAACCACAGATTGTTTTCTTTCTTTTTTTTTTTTTGTTGTTACTCTAATGCTTTCCTGAAAGCACTTGCCACAAGCTACAGGCCAGAATGCTTATCGTAGACAAAGGATTGTCTCAGAGAGCCATGGAAAAGGGCTATGCCAGCTGGGTATTCTTAGGCACAGGCTTCTAATGGCATCACTTAATTCTGAGGCCATACCAGTGGCCAGGATCAGGATTTCCAGAATCCTAGTAGACAACAGATGGGTTCATGAAACTGGTAACCCGAAATCAAGTGGAACAGGAATTAATTACAGAGCACTGAATGAAGTGATGAACGATGATTATAGGTTTTCTTAGAAATATTGCTGCTACTTTAGTGTTCTGTTTTCTGCATGTAAGCTATCTCTAACTCATAACAATTTAGCAGACTATACTTTTGTAAACAGAAATGAAACATTTATCTTTCTCTCCCTGATTGATCCGTCTACAATTCAGAAACTCTTATTGAATATTCTCATTATCATGGCAATATTGGTTATGTGCATAGAGTCTATGCTTGTTAACAGAACCTAATTGCAAACATTGGTTATGCAACCAAGGCTTTTTCTGGAATGTCATATTTGAGAATGAGGTTCATTTAATAAGATATGACTAGAAACTTTAAAGGAAAGGAACAAAGGTTGACTTTATGGAGCAAATGCTTACAAAGCGCTCTTAAGAAAATTGGTCTGTATATGTTATATACAGGCTTCCAGCTTTATAAATGAGTAGAGAAAATCACTTGCTGACAGGCAAGGAGTCTTGAGGTATTTTTGTTGATCTCAGGAAAAGAGGGATGCACCCAAATTTACAGGTAATGAAGGTAAAATGTGATGGCAAATTCTTGGCTTGGCTTCCTATCTTCAAGAGGCTTTTACATTCCAGTCTGAGATTCCTTGTGAAAACTTGCAGCAAACTAAAAAAGGCTTATGTACAAAATCATTATTTCTGTTTCTATGTAAATAATCAGGCCAGCTGTAATGAAATCAGCTTTATTTTGTGATCCAGAATAATATTTCTTTGATATTATGGTTGCTCAAAGGGGGAGGGGTGACAGTGGAAAAAAATATGTTTCTGAAAAGGTACTCAACATCACTAATCATTAGGGAGATGCAAGTCAAAAGCATAGGGAGACATCACCTCACACCTATTAGAATGGCTATCATCAAAAAGATAAGAGATAAATGCTCTTGAGGTTTGGAGAAAGTGAACCCTTGTTCACTGTTTATACGGTCGTAAATTGGTACAGCCACTATGGAAAGTATGGATGTTCCTCAAAAAATTAAAAGTAGAACTACAAAATGATACAACAGTTCTACTGCTGGGTATACATCTGAAGGAAAGCAAATCATTACGTTGAAGACATGTCTGTACCTCCACGTTCGTTGTGGCATTATTTACATAGTCAAGACTTGGAAACATCCTAAGTGTCCATCAACAGACAAATGGATTAAGGAAGTGTGGTATATACATACAAAAGAATTGTATTCAGCCACAAAAAAGAAGGAAATTCTGCCATTTGTAACAACAACATGGATGGTCTTTGTGGGCGCTATGCTAAGTGAACTAAGTCTGACAGAGAAAGAGAAATACTATATGATCTCACTTACATGTGGAACATTAAAAAAAAAATCATAGAAAAATAGGTCAGATTTATGGTTACCAGAGGGCAAGAGGAGAAGGGGATGGCAGAGGATGAGATGGTTAGACAGCATCACTGACTCAATGGACATGAGTTTGTGCAAACTCTGGGAGACAGTGAAGGACAGGGAAGCCTGGCATGCTGCAATTCATGGGGCTGCAAAGAGTCAGACACAACTTACCGACTGAACAACAATAATGGTTACCAAAGGTGGGGGTTGGGGCTGAGTAAATTGGATCAAGGTGGTTGAAAAGTACAAACTTGTAGTTATAAGATATAGAAATGTAATGTACAACATAATGACTATAGTTAATACTGATGTATGGTATATTTTAAAGTTGCTAAGAGAGTAGATCGTAACAGCTCTCATCACAAAAACATTTTTATTCTATCTGTATGATATGATGGACAACTAAATTCACTGTGATAATCATTTGACAGTATATGTAAGTCAAGTCATTATGCTGTATACCTTAAAACTATACAGTGCTGTATGTCAATTATATCTAAATAAAACTGAGAGAAAAAACCAAGTGAGATTAAAACAATTTTTGATTATGTTTCAATTAAAAAATAGTATAACACATCCGCCTGGGTTATCAGTTTCTGGTCCTGTCAGTTGTCTTTGAGCTATTTCTTACCTCTCTGTAAATTGCAAGTAACTGATGGATATGCAAATTTCATCGTCTGATAGAGATTTAATTGACTTTCTCTCCCACTGTGGAAGAACCAATTTTGGCATTTACCTGTAAACTGGAATGAATTCTATTACACTGTCCAAACTGTCAACCTGTACCAAAATTTTCAATCTTTCAGTTTCTTTCAATACTTGGCTATATCTTTCCAAACTAACATTTCCAGGTTTTCTCTCTCCTACCTTGGCATCAACAAGAACTAAAACCTGACTATCAGATCCTTATACTGTCTCTAGGTGCTTCACAGCTGGCCTTTTCTCCAGGATCTGAAAGAGCAATGTTTAGCTAAAGTCAGACCAACTTGATATATACCTTGAAGGATTCATCACTGTAGCAGACTATGCTAACATCCTAAGTCACTTCAGTCCTGTTCAACTCTGTGTGACCCTATGGACCGTAGCCTGCCAGGCTCCTCTGTCCATGGGCTTCTCCAGGCAAGAATACTGGAGTGAGTTGCCATGCCTTCCTCCAGCAATATTCCCGACCCAGGGATCAAATCTGCATCTCTTACCTCTCCTCATTGGCAGGCAGGTTCTTTACCACTAGTGCCACCTAGAAAGCCTGTGGCAAACTATGCATGGCCTGATTTCTTCCTAGACAAGTGTTTGGGTCACTAAGAAATTCTGGTGAAATGCTAAGGCATTAAGTTGCAGGCCCTCCTTCTTACAGATTTTAGCATTTTCCTTCCTCCTTCCACAGCCACCTATCGCTTGGTCTCTGCTGCATACAAAAGCTTTGCTTGCCCACCCCTTCCTTAAGCTGTTTCTGGCTTGGGCTCCAAACATCTCCTAGGGCAACTGTCCCTCCACCCCTATTGCAGTGTGCTGTGCTGTGCGCAGTTGCTTCAGTCCGGTGGGACTCTTTGCGACCCTATGGACTGTAGCCCCCCAGGCTCCTCTGTCCATGGGATTCTCTAGGCAAGAACACTGGAAGGAGTTGCCATTTCCTTCTCCAGGGGATCTTCCCCACCCAGGGATGGAACTCCCGGCTCCTGCACTGCAGGCGGACTCTTCACCTCTGAGCCACTGGGGAAGCCCTATTGCAATGACCATTCAATAAAGCCTTTCCTTACTAATTTACAAGTGTGCATTTTCTTTTTTTTTTTTCCTGTATAAGACGTTCCAGTCACCAACCATCCTGCTGCTGCTGCTGCTAAGTCGCTTCAGTCGTGTCCGACTCTGTGCGATCCCCTAGAGGGCAGCCCACCAGGCTGCGCCGTCCCTGGGATTCTCCAGGCAAGAACACTGGAGTGGGTTGCCATTTTCTTCTCCAATGCATGAAAGGGAAAAGTGAAAGTGGAGTCGCTCAGTCATGTCCGACTGCTCGCGACCCCATGGACTGCAGCCGACCAGGCTCTTCCATCCATGGGATTTTCCAGGCAAGAGTACTGGAGTGGGTTGCCATTGCCTTCTCACCAACCATCCTGGGTCCAAGGAAAACGAGCGCCCTTCGAGTCACCATGCATTCACCATCTCTCCCCCGACCCCCCGCCCCGTACCCCGCCCTCTGCTCCGCCCCCTGCCGGAACCACGCCAGACGCTAGCTAGGGCTCTTCCGGCTACCAGGAACTGGCCCGCCTACATTCAGAGGAACGTAAGGCTTTTCCTTTTGGCCATCATCCTTCCCACGTGCTGGCACCCAGGGTTCCTTCCAGTCACCAACCTGTCCCTAGAGTCCTACCAGCTGCCATCTTTGCTGCACACTGATGCACTGGCGTCCGTTCCAGTCACTGGCTCCCCCTGAACTTAGGACCCAGTTGCCCTTTCAGAGACTGAGGGCCCATGCAGTGAGGATCCTGGAGGGCCCTTCAGGCCACCACCAAGCCCGCTTGCTGTGGCACTCAGGCCCTTCCAGCCATTTACCTGCTTGAGTGCTGATGCCCCTTCCAGGGGACATCGAACTATTGGTCCAGCAGTCCTTCTCACCGTTTCCGGTCTCTGAGCTGGTGCCCTTGGGAGCTCTTCCGATCACGCCTGTGCCCACCCACTAGGGTTCCGGGGGCCTTGTGGACATTAACCTGAGGGCGCTCTGTCAACTGGGGACCCACGCTGGTCTCCTCACTTGCTGGGGACCCAGCCAGGCCCACAGGCAGCAACAGCCTGTCCCTGCACTCTGACTGCAGTGGTAGCAGCGGCCCAGACCCTGGCAGCCCCGCACCCTGACCGGGGCCCGCCCTTTGCCTCCTGCAGTGGGTCAGAGCAACTGGAGGATGCCAGAAGGCCCAAAGGTGCAAGAAGCCGCCTCCCTCGAGGGGAGCTTGGCCTTCTTGGGCACGCGCACGTCCTGGGACCTGCTTCAGCCACTCTGTTCCCAGTGAAGGAGATGCTGTTGCATGCCAGGCTCGACGGAGCGGTGCCTCGCTGGCCGGGCAGGTGAGTGGCGCCCCGGACAAGGCCAAGGGACAGGTCGGCAGCCAGCAGGTGGCTGGGAGGCCTGATGGCAGCTCTGGAGAGTGGCTGAGGGGAAAGATAGAGCAAAGTACTGCCTTGGGCTAGCAGGCAGAGCCCAACATGTTGAAAGGTGTACTGGCTGGTGATAAAAGGCTTAATTCATGTAGTATAAAAAGATTTCTCTCAGTTTTTCTCTCAACCTTTTAGGACAGCAGTCCTCAACCTCCAGGACATAATGCCTGACGATCTGAGGTGGAGCTGATGTAATAATACTAGCAATAAAATGCATAATAAATATAATGCACTTGAATCATCGCAAAACCCATCCCCCTACCCTGGTCTGTGGAAAAATTGTCTTTCATGAAACCAATCCCTGGTGCCAGAAAGGTTGAGGACTGCTGTTTTAAGAGACACATTAAAATCCTTTTTCTGCTACCTCTAGGCTTCGAGACCTAACATACTGACATTGGATGAAAAATAGAAATCACAGAACTTATTAAGTAAACTTTCTGTTAATTTTTTTTTTTTTTTTACAAAACAAATGTCTTCTGGCATGACTTTCAGAAGTGGAATCTTTTTTTTTTTTTTAATAATATATTTTATTTAATACAACATATTCAAAATATTATTTTAGCACATGATCAGGATAAAAATTGTTAGAGATATTTTTTTTTTTTTTCAAATTCCCAATACCTGCCCGTGATGTTCTTTTTTTTTTTTTTTTTCCTTTTTTTTAAATTTTTATTAGTTGGAGGCTAATTACTTTACATCATTACAGTAGTTTTTGTTATACATTGATATGAATTAGCCATGGATTTACATGTACTCCCCATCCCAGTCCCCCCTCCCACCTCCCTCTCCACCCGATCCCTCTGGGTCTTCCCAGTGCACCAGGCCCGAGCACTTGTCTCATGTACCCAACCTGAGCTGGTTATCCGTTTCACCCTAGATAAAATACATGTTTCAATGCTGTTCTCCTGAAACATCCCACCCTCGCCTTCTCCCAGAGTCCACAAGTCTGTTCCATACATCTGAGTCTCTTTTTCTGTTTTGCATATAGGGTTATCGTTACCATCTTTCTAAAGTCCATATATATGTGTTAGTATACTGTAATGGTCTTTCTCTTTCTGGCTTACTTCGCTCTGTATAATGGGCTCCAGTTTCATCCATCTCATTAGAACTGATTCAAATGAATTCTTTTTAATGGCTGAGTAATATTCCATGGTGTATATGTACCACAGCTTCCTCATCCATTCGTCTGCTGATGGGCATCTGGGTTGCTTCCATGTCCTGGCTCTTATAAACAGTGCTGTGATGAACATTGGGGTGCCCGTGTCTCTTTCAGATCTGGTTTCCTCTGTGTTTATGCCCAGAAGTGGGATTGCTGGGTCATATGGCAGTTCTATTTCCAGCTTTTTAAGAAATCTCCTCACTGTTTTCCATAGTGGCTGTACTAATTTGCATTCCCACCAACAGTGTAAGAGGGTTCCCTTTTCTCCACACCCTCTCCAGCATTTATTGCTTGTAGACTTTTGGATAGCAGCCATCCTGACTGGCGTATAATGGTACCTCATTGTGGTTTTGATTTGCATTTCTCTGATAATGAGTGATGTTGAGCATCTTTTCATGTGTTTGTTAGCCATCTGTATGTCTTCCTTGGAGAAATGTCTGTTGAGTTCTTTGGCCCATTTTTTGATTGGGTCATTTATTTTTCTGGAGTTGAGCTGGAGGAGTTGCTTGTATATTTTTGAGATTAATCCTTTGTCTGTTGCTTTGTTTGCTATTATTTTCTCCCAATCTGAGGGCTGTCTTTTCACCTTGCTTATAGTTTCCTTTGTTGTGCAAAAGCTTTTAAGTTTCATTAGGTCCCATTTGTTTATTTTTGCTTTTATTTCTGAAATTCTGGGATGTGGGTCATAGAGGATCCTGCTGTGCTTTATGTCGGAGAGTGTTTTGCCTATGTTCTCCTCTAGGAGTTTGATAGTTTCTGGTCTTACATTTAGATCTTTAATCCATTTTGAGTTTATTTTTGTGTATGGTGTTAGAAAGTGTTCTAGTTTCATTCTTTTACAGGTGGTTGACCAGTTTTCCCAGCACCACTTGTTAAAGAGGTTATCTTTTTTCCATTGTATATCCTTGCCTCCTTTGTCGAAGATAAGGTGACCATAGGTTCGTGGAGTTATCTCTGGGCTTTCTATTCTGTTCCATTGATCTATATTTCTGTCTTTGTGCCAGTACCATACTGTCTTGATGACTGTGGCTTTGTAGTAGAGTCTGAAGTCAGGCAGATTGATTCCTCCAGTTCCATTCTTCTTTCTCAGGATTACTTTGGCTATTCGAGGTTTTTTGTATTTCCATACAAATTGTGAAATTATTTGTTCTAGTTCTGTGAAAAATACTGTTGGTAGTTTGATAGGGATTGCATTGAATCTATAGATTACTTTGGGTAGTATAGCCATTTTGACAATATTGATTCTTCCGATCCATGAACACGGTATATTTCTCCATCTGCTTGTGTCCTCTTTGATTTCTTTCATCAGTGTTTTATAGTTTTCTATGTATAGGTCTTTTGTTTCTTTAGGTAGATATACTCCTAAGTATTTTATTCTTTTTGTTGCAATGGTGAATGGTATTGTTTCCTTAATTTCTCTTTCTGTTTTCTCATTGTTAGTGTATAGGAATGCAAGAGATTTCTGTGTGTTAATTTTATATCCTGCAACTTGACTGTATTCGTTGATTAGCTCTAGTAATTTTCTGGTAGAGTCTTTAGGGTTTTCTATGTAGAGGATCATGTCATCTGCAAACAGCGAGAGTTTCACAGAAGTGGAATCTTTAGGCCACCACTAGAATAGACACCAGGAGCCACACAGGAGCACATTTGTTTGGTGGGATAGAGGAGGTGGAACAAAAGGCCTTGGAAAGGAAGGAAAGTGTTCATATTTAGAGGATATTTTCGTGCTATAACCATCATTCATGTATTTGATTCCCCTTCTGTATGCATGGTTGATAAGGTTATGTCCTTTTTTGAAATATCTACTCTTTCTTCATGTTCCAGATTTTCTGAGATGCACAAACTATGTTAAAAGTACAGGTAGGGAACTTCCCTGGTGGCTCAGTGCTTAAAGAAGCCATCTTCCAATGCAGAGAACATGGGTTCGGCTCCTGGTCAGGGAACTAAGATCCCACTTGCCATGGGGCAGCTAAACCTGTGTGCCTCAACAAAAAGATCCCTGCATGACACATCTAAGACCCAAAAAACAAATAAATACAATTTTTTAAAAAATGAATTATATAAAAAG
Source organism: Odocoileus virginianus (assembly GCF_023699985.2). Taxonomy (NCBI): domain Eukaryota; kingdom Metazoa; phylum Chordata; class Mammalia; order Artiodactyla; family Cervidae; genus Odocoileus; species Odocoileus virginianus. The sequence goes on from NC_069708.1 coordinate 43,791, forward strand.
TAGAGTAAAAGAACATATTTTATTACTATCTATTAAAATTCATATGAAATCTTATCTTTTGGTTATGAAATGGCTAAACCTCCTCTTTGAGCTGCATTTTCTTTTGCTCTGTTTATAGTCCATAATGGACAAATAGATCCCAGTTTGCAACATCTAGTATCCAAATGTTTAAGAACTTACAAATTCTTAGTTGTATGACTAAAATTAGCCCATTTATATACCTTGTGTTGAAACTCATAGGAAAGCTTGTCCTCTGTAAAATACTTTTGAAATTGAATCTGAGTTTGTTCAGCTGCCTCTGAGCAGTATACTTGTCTATACTTGTCCACTGTATTAGCAATATTGAGGAGGAGGGGAGGAAGACATGTTGAGAGCCAGGATGATCACAGTGAGAAGTCACCTTGGACCATGATCATTTTGCTAGGTGTGCATTTTTGTTTCATGGTACTGTGTATAAAGTAGAAAAATAAGTTTTTATTTTAGATAGCTAAATTTTCTAGATATTTAGAAATGTCCAATGTATTTAAAGTAGTGGTAGTAGGGACTTCACCGGTGGTTCAGTGGTTAAGGCTTCACCTTCTAATGCAGAGGTGTGGGTTTGATCCCTGTTTGGGGAGCTAAGACCTCACATGCCTCAAAGCCAAAAATCCAAAGCATAAAAACAGAGGCAATATTGTTACAAATTCAATAAAGACTTTAAAAATTGTCCACACTAAAAAAATATATATCTTAAAATAGTGGTCATAAAATAAGACTTTTGAATAGCTGTGAAAATATTGATAGGACATATTCTTTAGCAATATAATTGCTAAAGCACTTCTGTGTGCAGTGTTCTATCAGATTTTGAGCACTGGGTTGAAGGACATTGGAAGAGAGAATCGCAAAGGTGAAATATTCATCCTCACTTGGTGTATATAGTTAAATGTATTATGCCCTTTTTTGAAATAGCTAGTCTTTCTACATGTCCTGAGATGTACAAAGTATGTTAAAAGTAGAAATAGTAAAGTGACACACTTTGTTAATATATGTGAGGATTTTTTGGTTAAAATTCATGTGAAATCTTGTTAGGGGAAGGGAATGACTGAGCCTTCTCTTTGAGCAGTACCCATTGGACTTAGGTACTGGCTCAGGGAAAGACAGAGAAGACTCCTGTATGTGTGTCTACTTTTGGTCATACTATATGAATTCCTTGTAAAACAACTCAATAGAAACACCTCTTACATATTATTTTAATAGTATAGACCTGATAATTCTCTTATAAGCATTAAACGCGTTGTACTCCTTCACTTTGTGTCTCATTTTAAATTGAACATTAAGGGAACCTGCTATTTTAATTTTCTCTCTGCCAATATTTGTTAATCTATTAATAGAAGTTTGCCATTTTTGTCATTTAAGCAATATTTGACCATGAGAGTTGGTGTATTATATTCTCAATTGTCCAAATAGTCATGGCCTTTGGGTTTTGAATTAGCAAATATTTTTATGTGTGAAAAAAAATAATGCATACTATACAGTCTCAATCTCAAAACTGTGTCATTGTGTAAATGTACACACATACTCACACACAACCAGAAGTTTAAGTCAAACTGTAAACTCCTTGTGATTATGGATGTTTTTTATGTGCTTTGCTTGTTGGATTCTGTAATACACATATTAACTTTTAAAAGTTGAGGGTGGGGGGTGTTACTTTTTTAAAAAATCCAGTAGATACTGCTGTTTTAACTTCTTAAGTCTAAAGTTCTTGAATAGAACTAGTAGTCCTTCTTAACATTTTTCACCAACTTAATGGCCTTATTTCTCTGACTAAATGCCTGTGGGATTCTGTGGTTTAGTCATTTTACTAGGATATGCATTACTGATAGCATTAACACTTCTTACGAATTGTCTGGAACACAGTGAACACTTTCAGATTGAATAGCTCGTCTTCTTTCATTATAGAAAAACTCCCTTGCATCATATTCTTAAGACGTTTATTTTCTTTTCCATGTATTCTTTTTTTTTTTTTTTTTTTTTTTTGGTCAGGCTACCTGTTATCCTCTCTTTACTATCTCTGTGACTTTTACCAATTCTTACTTTTAAGTCATTGACTCACTTCTTGGCAACTTTGTTTTTGCTTTTCACTACTTTGATATGCATTTTAAATTTCTGTCTTTTCTCCTCTATTTAATTCCTTAATTTTGGAAGTATTCTTTTTACCCCATTCCATTTTTACATCATCTTATAACTCATAGTCTCATTTTCATAGTGGTAGTTTTCTTTTTAATTTCCTTGAAACTATGAAGGATGTTTTAAACTTTTCCTTTTATGTTATTTTCCTTTTTTAAAAGAATACTTCTAAAATGAGCTCCACTCCTCTGTATTTTTCCTGATTTCTTCTGCTCCTTTCTCCCTTCTCTTCTTTCTCCCTTCCACCTCCCTCCAGAGAATCCTCCACTTCTTTATCTTCCTGCTGCTGCTTCTCCATCCTCCTCTCTCTTTTTATAATTTTATATAGTTCCCAGTTTTATTTCCCCTACTCATCTATGAATCCTCATATGGATAATATTTCTTTGAGGAATACATGTATACAATTATTTTTAAATGCTATTTTGGGGGATTCTCTCTGGACCTGTTCCTGACATCATAATGGTAGAATAGGATTCACCTTGGCATTCTTCACTATCTACATGGGTACTGGAAATTTTCCTCTTAGATAATGAGCTGAGGGGCTGAAAACAAATGGATAGAAAAAACGTTATGACTTGGTTAAACTTCTCGTGCAGGCTTAGAAAATCATTTCACACATATTATCTTTTTCATTGCATGAGGTTCTGTGGGAAGAATTTCTGCTTAAGTTCTATGAGGAGGCATCTTCATGCCAAAAATACGCCTTTTACATTTGGAAATATTAGTAATTTTTTCCTTTTTGTCTACTCATTTATTCACTCCTCTATGTCTTCCTTTCTAAAACTGGAGCCTTAGAATTTCATTGCCAATATAATCTAAATTGTTAAATTACATTCTTTAAGCTTGGAACCTAAGTTCTAAACCCCTTCCATAATGTTAGAGCTGATTTAATGTCTTTTCAGTCTCTTCATTTTTTTTTTTTTCCAAGAAAAAGGTTGTTTTGCGCTTTCATGTACACCATTTCCTCTGGTTATGTATTTGTCAGCAAATGTTACTGTATGCATTGTATTAAGAGCTACATTTAGAGAATGCCTACAATATGTCAGGCACAGACCTTTGCATAATTCTGTTTTAGGCGACAGATAACTTTTCACATTTTTCAGATGAAGAAAAGGCTCAGAGAGGTTAAGAAATTATACTACTTGTAGACCTGCTACCTGAGATTTTATCTTGTTTGTTTGTTTAAAGCTGGTGGGGTGGTGGTGGTGGTGGTGGTGTTTTTTTTAATCTATATGTTTTTGTTCAGTTTGAGTGATTGTTTTTATGATGTACTACCTGCAGCCAGAAACAGATCAAAAGTGTAATGTTTGCTTGAGTTCAGAGTTATGGTCAAAAGGCCATGTGTAATGTCATCAGTGATATTGGTTCTCTATGTTTTGTTCTCATATGTTTGCTAACACATTTGGATTATACTTGTTTATTATGTATGCTCTCCACCTCAAATGATCATTATATTTTTGAAGGCAGACATATCTTTCTATGAAACCTAAAACAGTGCTCCACATCTGAGTTCTTCAAAGAGTAATGATGCCTAACTGACATGAAAACTCCAGAATGATTCCTTGCTAATGCACTGAAGGCAGCCCAAATGGGCTTCTATCCAATGTAAATGTTTAAACCTATCTCTCACTGAAGTATGGTACAAATATATTGTAGCCCTCCCTAATTTACTCTGTAGCAGTATCAAATAGAGATGGTAACATTTCTATAAGTAACTTTATAGTTTTAATTAAGTATATGTTAAAATAAAGGTGAAGTAATTATGAAATGCATAATACATAATAAAATAAAAATACATAATAAAAATATGCAATTTTGTCTGGAACATACTAATTAAGCATTTATCTTCTCCCAAGTGAAATACCCTAGAATAAACAATTTATATATTAGCAAAGACTTGCCTTCGGTTTTGGACTGAATCATGGAATGGCAGTATGAGCACAGATTCTCTATCATTTAGGCAATAGCAGTATAGTTCTCATTCTAAATGAAATGTTTAAGGGATATCCTATTGTAACAAAAATATTTTAGTGGCTCTAATATCTGATCAACAACTTCTATTTCTATAAGTAATATCATTTTGAATATTTTCTAAATGTATTTTTTGCTAATTTTTATTTGGTACCATGCATGAGTGCTAAGTCATTTCAGTTGTGTCTAACTCTTTGTGACCCTATGGACTATAGCCAACTAGGCTCCTCTGTCCATGGGACTTCCCAAGCAAGAATACTGGAATGGGTTGCCATGCCGTCTTCCAGGGGATCTTCCAGACCCAGGGATCGAACCTGCATCTCTTACATCTCCTGCATTGGCAGGCAGGTTCTTTACCATTAGTGCTACCTGGGAAGCCCCTATTTTGTACCAGTTAGTACTAAATAATAGTGTTTTAAATTTTATAAAATTAATATTTTAAAGTTAAATTAAGTTAGGTCTCTTTAAATTTATCATGAAGAAACTGTTTCCTTGCCCTGTTAGAATTATGAGATGCTGGCCACCATTTATGAGTAAAATAAATAAAATCTTGACAAATCTCTCGTTAGTTTGTCTATTAAGATAGCTCTGGTTTGATGGATGAGAACAATAATACATCTAAAAAGCATTCTTGCAGAAGGTATAGATCTGAAAGAAAACTGTTATCAACATGAGTAGCTTCCTATGATGTGCAGTTCAACAAAATCATCCTTGGTTTCAATGTTGTAGGTTTGAAAATTAATAATGTAAAAGTGTATTTCAAAAACCAATGATTGACACATTAAAAATTAAATGCCAGCTAAATCTTTTTTCTTTGTAACTTTTCCCATTACAATTTCCTGTTCTTATCACAGCACTCTCCACATATTCAATAGCTATGGCATTGAAAAAAAACTATTGTATCTGATAATTTAATTATAATGTTTTCCAGTGTATGTTTACTTAACTACTTTGATTTTTCTATGAACAATGCATTCATAATATAAATAATGTGAAAGTTGGACGTTAAGTGGAACTGTTTTAATCTCATCTGTGTCTGAGGCCACAGGATATTAAGTAGCAATAACCTCCTAGTCCCAAATTAGGAGATCATCTCTGCAGGGTTTGTAAAAGAGGAACACAAATACCAGTTTGCTCACCAGCTTCAGTGTGTAAAAACAAGTAGCGGTTGCAGAAACAGGGGTATTAGAGAGAGAATTTCAAGGCAAGTTTGTAAGGTATTTGTTTCTTCCCCTTAGTGGTAGAACAGAATCTCTGAAGCTCAGATTTTCAGTGTGGAGTTAGATGGTGGTGGAGAAGCAGGCTGCAATGTGGACCGAATCAGGAAAAGTTCTCCTTCTTGTCTCCATCCCAAGAAATCCTCATAGATTTTTGCAGATTTTCTGTTTTCCACTATTCATGGAACTGGAATTTGAGCCATTTTATACTGTCTTAAAGAAAAGAATAACATCTAAAAATGGGGAGAAGTCCATAGAAGCAGATACATATGTTAAGTTTAAGGAACTGGAGATTAAACACTGAATTCCTTAATTGGCAGCCAGAAGGAACAAAGCATTCAAAATAAAAGATTCATCTTTATCTTTCTCACCAAGACACTGGTGGATCCTCAGAACCCCAAACAGCCCAGTTATACTTGACTAAGTATTGACAACTGGCCATTTCTTACCCTGTAGTTTGTTTTGACCAAACTCTAGTTAGGCTTCTCTCCTTCCTATTGTCCCCTGAGCACTGTTTGCTCCAAAACTTTAGAAAGCACTAAAAAAAAAAAAAAAATGAAACCTGCCTCCCCATCCCACCCTTATCAGCTTCTCCTGGGAATCAGATGACCTAAGGGAGTCCCTCTTGTCCAATGTCCCAATGTCCCCTTAAAAGATTAGGTTTGTCTCTGCGCATTCCTCCTTTACACTTTGGAAGAAAAACTTGCTGTGTTAGAATTTGAAATCCATATTTCTGAGATTGGAGTGTTCTCACAACTGCAATTGTCTTTCTTTTCTAATTAAACTCTCTCTGTATCTAAGTTAGGATTTGTTTATATTTGACATCACGTACTTGAAATTTTCATGTTGGAGGTAACAGAAACCCAAGCCAAAAAATACTTGAAACAAAAGGTAATTTGTTGGTACTAAGAATTTCAGAGGTGCTTTTGACCTCAAATAGAGGGAAATATTCAAAATATCAAATGACATCATGAAATGTGCTTTTTCCATATTTGGAATCTACAGTCCTCTTTGTTTACTTCTTAGGAAAGCTCTGCCAGTATAAAGACAGAAGTGACCATCAGTACCTTTTCAGAAGGATCCTGAAATAAAGACCTACCCTCAAAGTAGAGCAATAACAAGAAAACTTTTATTGGCTATGTGGGGGAATAAAAAGAATTTTTCCTCTACCTTTCCAGGTTCTTGGATGAGCGCCCGCCCCCCCAACGCATAATAAAAAAGGCAGAATAACAGGAGAAAAACAAAAGTTTAATATCTTGTATTTAATTGGGCTTCCTTGGTGGCTAGGTGGTAAAGAATCTGCCTGCCAATGCAGGAGGTGTGGGTTCCATCCCTGGATCAGGAAGATCCCCTGGAGAAGGAAATAGCAACCCACTCCAGTATTTTCGCCTGAGAAATCACATGGACACAGGAGCCTGGCGTGCTGCAGTCCATGGGGTCACAAAAGATTTGGACACGACTTAGTGACCAAACAATAACATACCTCCTTTATCCATGGGAAATACCCAGGAAAACAGTAACTTCCCCAAATGGCCCAAGCTACTACTTCAAATAACATCTCCAGCTAAAGACAAAAGAAGATATTGGGTTGAGGGGAGGCTGGTTATAGGAGCACAATAAACAAGCAAAGCACAATAAATAAGGATAAGGTTGTTATGCAGATTTAAGTCTTTGTCTTATCCATTGATAAGTTTCTAGACATTTAGAGTCATCCTTTTTTTCCTGGTACAGAGAGAGAGGGAGATACCCTTACAAAGGGAGATTTCCCTTATAAATGTAAATACAAAAGGATAACTTCTATTTGGTTTTCAGGGCTTCTCTAATGTCTGCTGTTTTTTTTAAAAAATAATCAGCCGTAAACAATCCTTATGCCAAAGAGTTGTATTTTGAGGTGACCAAATTCTGCTCCCCATCTACTACTAGTAGGAGGGTTTGTCTGTCTTTTGGGTTTCTGGACCCAGTTTTCAATGTATAGGGCTGTAGGGAGGTTCCCTACACCAAAAACAAGTAATTATTTAGACACCAGATGGGTGTCCTATAATTCAACTCAATTCTAACACTATCTACTTAGAGATAACATCAGATCCCACAGTTTTAATGTTTCCCTCTACAAGTCTACAACACTTTTGTCCCCGCCCCCTGCCACACACACATTTCAAAGGCCACTTGCAAACTGATTATTACCTATGCTTTTGACTGACTGGCTATAAATTAGAGGTTCCCATGACCCCCCTCCTTGGGTTCAATTAATTTGCTAGAGGGTCTTACAGAACTCAGAGAAACATTTTACTTATGAGATTACCAGTTTTGTTTTGTTTTTAAATAAAAGAATACAACTCAGGAACAGCCAGATGGAAGAGATGCCTAGGGCAAGGTATGAGGAAAGGGTGTGGAGATTCCCTGCTCTCTCCAGGTTTGCCACTCTCCCCAAATCTCACCAATCCGGAAGCTCTCTAAATTCCCATCCATCTTTTTGAATTTTTATGGAGACTTCATTGCATAGCCGTGATTGATTAAGTCATTGTCTGTTGGCAATTAACTCAATCTCCAGCCTGAGTTCCAGCCTTCTAATCACAGTTTTGGTCCCCCTGGCAACCACTCCCTATTCTTAAGGTACCTAAGGGCTTTCCGAATGTCATCTCATTAACATAACACAAGACACCTTTATTATTCTTATCACGGGAAGTGTCAAAGATTTTAGGAGCTGTGAGCCAGGAATTGTGAAGGAAGACCAAATATATATGAAAACTATGAATGAATGACCAAATATATATTTCTTATAAATCACAGTATCTTATCTGAAGTGAAATCGTTGTGCCTTCTGGCAATTAGCTGAGCTTTTATGTTACAGGCACTCAGGCGGTTAAGAAGAAAGGAATACTAAAACAAAAATGTGATAGATAAGGCAAAGCAAGTGGATAGTTGTCAGTTTTCCAAAGTAGATGTTCTATGGATAAGCAATTCTGAGAAAGTACGAACTCCAGTTTAAACTTAGCAAGGAAAATAGACAGTTTAAGAAAACGCAGTTTCTTGTTTGGTGGGAAGGCCAGTTGCTTTAGGCTAGGGGCTTGCAGCTCTTGATGAAGAGGTAGCAACAACATCTTAACCCTTTATAACCTCTGGGCCTAAATGGTCTCATTAAAACAGTATGCCTCTTTCTAGGTAGCATCAGCAAAATTCTGTGGATGTTGGCTGTTGTTGGCCCACTTTGAGTCAAGTGTTCATCTCTGAAACATTTGCTGTGGACCTAGAGATACAGAAATTCTGCTTGACCAGACCTAGGTCTCATGCCCATTGTTAGGGAAAGAGACTGAGTTAGCTTCACCTTGATCTCATTGAGGCAGCAATGAGTGGTGGCTTGAAGTGAGATCTTAATTCCCTGTCCAGGAATTGAACCTGGGTAGCCTGGATGAGAACTAGGAATCCTAGCCACCAGACCAGCAAGGGCTAGAGGCTAGAAGATATTTTTCCCTGGATTTTTGCACCCAGTAAAAAATGTATTTATCATGGAGGTAGAAACTGTAAATGCAAGTAGAAAGTTTATTAATAGAGGCAAAGCACAACAACAAGTGGGAGAGCGCATAGAGAAACATTTTGTTTAGTTGAGATAGAAGCAAGGCAGAGATGCACACCTGGAGAGAAAGGGTGTGGGCGTCCCCTCTAGTGAGGAGGAGCGCAGTAAAGAGGTGGTTAAGTCATTTGTATAGATCAGGTCTTTGTCTTCCTTCAGGCCAATTATCTGGTTTCTTTTTCTACACCTGACCTAGACCTACCCTAGGACCCTCCCTTAGATGCATACATACCCCTCAGCCAAGATGGATCTCGAAGTGAAGGCTTTTGGGAGGAGCAGGACTCATTATGGCCTGGCATTATCCCTTGAATTTTGACTCACAAGGAGCCTTTCTGCACATAGTGTCTTCCTTGTCTCAAAAAGAGGGGGGAGAAGAGATCCCTTAATTGTTTACTCAAACAGGGTTTTGCCCCTTTTTGTCCTTGCCATGACTATTACCTTAAGGTGTTTACAAGAGACAAACACTGGCTCTTTACCCTGTTTCTGTTGTTACTTCTATTTCGGAGGGCGAAGGGGAGGCTGGTTGTAAATACCTTCACTGGAGCCCACCTATCTCTTGTCTCAGAAAATGCTAACAGTTTTAAGTATCCAGTATCACTTCTTTGTGCCCCATGAAATGTAAAGGGTAGGCCAGTTGTAAATGTCTAATCTGGAGCCCATTTATGCTAGCTCAATCTGAACCACACAGTCTGAGAATAAGGAGGGGTGGTTCTCTATTGGGGTTTCCCTGGTGGCTCAGATGGTAAAGAATCTGCCCATAATGTAGGAGACCTGGGTTCGATCCCTGGGTCTGAAAGATCCCCTGGAAAAGGGGATGGCAACCCACTCCAGTATTCTTGCCTGGAAAATTCCATGGACAGAGGAGCCTGGTGGGCTACAGTTCATGGGATCGCAAGGTTTTCTATTAGTAACTGAAATGTTGACTGAGAAAGAATGAAGCATCCCTCACAGCTGTAATCTGGTAGGGATCTCTTGCTGAATGTGAGCAAAAAAAACTGCATAATCCAACATGACCTGAAGTCAGCCATGATGACAGTGGACTGTGTCCATGATAAGAGTACAGCAAAATCATGGTCACTCAATAACAATTTCTGTGCTCAGACAAAAGCAAGAGCACTGTGAAAACCATAAAACCATCCAAACTTGCCCCCTCCCAGCTAACAAGATGGATGCTGCATCTCTACCAATTACAGCCCTACTTTATTTCTCAGACGTGCTGTGTAAAAATTATTACAATATCCAGTCACAAATTTGCCTCTGGTTTCTAACAGCACCCAATCCAGATCAGATCTCTTACTTGAAAATGTGCCAAAAGCACCACAAGCTGAAATCCTAAAATAAGGTTCTCTTAATAGCCTCTATTGACATTTTACTGTGATGTGCAAGCTTCTTTGCTGCAGCAAGTAATAAACCCTGATATCTTTCCTGGTGGTCTTTGGCTGGTAAGCATCAACACCGCTAAACTCCTGCTTAGGAAATCTTGGCTCATTTTCAGTGACCACTGCTTTTGTGCATGGAAAAAAATCAGAGAAGCATATAGTATATATTTATGCTGAACAAGAATGAGAAGCCCTTGGGTGACAGAACACAGATGGCTTCATATTCATGACAGCGTGAAGATGCTACTGATATTCAGCTTCAGTTGGTATTTTCTTCAACATCTAATGGTATAGTTTTTAAAGCAGAGACAGGGACTTCAGTGATGAACTATTGCTTGAGGTTACATCAGAATAAAATAGAGAAAGTATTAGTAAGCAAATTTGTTTCTCAAAGGTTTTGGAAATTCAGTTTTTAAAAAGACAATTATTGATTTGCGTTTTCAAAGGCTGTGCTAGAAAAATAAATAGGTAGTTTTCCTTTAAAGCATTAACATTTCTTTTACCAACTCATTTTCCCTTTGTTAGAAGGCAGTTCTACCTAGAGGCATCCTCTGCGATCCTGCTGTTTCTCAGATATTCAAGGCATTCCACAGGATGTACAGCACTTGTACCCATGATAATTCCTTTCATTTCTCCTTCCCCTTCCTGCCCCACTTCCTTCAGGGTTCTTTGTTAGGGAGAGATGCAAATTTGAGCAAAAAGGTTAATGATTGTTAATAGCTAAATGTGTTTCCTTTTCAGGGATAAAATACTATTATAGAAAACAACTCTTGGCCTCTGTTGCAGATGGTCTGAGTTTTAATTCCCATACATTTGTCTACAGGCTTTGCTGAGCAAGTTATTTATTCTGTCTGAACTACAATTCATTTATCTGAAAAAGTAATCTTCATTCATTTTAGCACTTCCTGAGGGCATTTGATGTTTCCAAGCCCAAAGATAACCTCTGGGTTCAAAACTATGCCCCTGAATTTGAGAATCTCACAACTCTTTTGTTCATATCACACAAAATTGTTATGAAACTCAAATTAGACTATTTATATGAAAGCATTTGGACAATTACATGTTATCACTAGGATGGTAGCATGTGAAACACTTTCTCCATTGCATTCAACCATAGAGAAATGTAAGAGTGGGCATTTCAGGGAAAGAAACTGGTTAAAGATAGAAAAGTCTTTTGTCAGAGTTAACTTTTTAACTTCTAAATTGATTCCAAAGAAATTACTGCCCAACCTGAAGGACTGCTATCTCCATAGTTATATTCATTAACAGATAAACCAAAAAGCTATTCTTTCCTTCATGTTCAAATTGAGTATCTTACTTTCTTCCAGTCTGCAACATCAACATACTGTAGAGAGAGACAAACAAAATAAAACATTACCTTGTATTAGTTTTCTATGCTGTATAACAAATTATCACCAATTTAGCAGTTGGAAATAGCATATGCTTCAGTTCAGTTCAGTTCAGTTCAGTTGCTCAGTCGTGTCCAACTCTTTGCGACCCCATGGACTGCAGCGTGCCAGGTATCCCTGTCCATCACCAACTCCAGGAGTTTACTCAAACTCATGTCCATTGAGTCAGTGATGCCATCCAACCATCTCATCTTCTGTCGTCCCCTTAACCTCCCGGCTTCAATCTTTCCCAGCATCAGGGTCTTTTCAAGTGAATCGGTTCTTCGCATCAGGTGGCCAAAGTATTGGAGTTTCAGCTTCAACATCAGTCCTTCCAATGAATATTCAGGACTGATTTCCGTTAGGATGGACTGGTTGGATCTCCTGGAAGTCCAAGGGACTTTCAAGAGTCTTCTCCAACATGACAGTTCAAAAGCATCAGTTCTTCGATGCTCAGTTTTCTTTATAGTCCAACTCACACATCCATACGTGACTACTGGAAAAATCATAGCTTTGACTAGAAAGACCTTTGTTGGCAAAGTAATGTCTCTGCTTTTTAATATGCTGTCTAGGTTGGTCATAGCTTTACTTCCAAGGAACAAACGTCTTTTAAATTTCATGGCTGCAGTCACCATTGCAGTCATTTTGGAGTCCAAGAAAAATAAAGTCTCTCACTGTTTCCATTGCTTCTCCATCTATTTGCCATGAAGCAATGGGGCCAGATTCCCATCTTAGTTTTCTGAATGTTGGGTTTTGAGCCAACTTTTTCACTCTCCTTTTCCACTTTCATCAAGAAGCTCTTTAGTTTTTCACTTTCTGCCATAAGAGCAGTATCATCTGCATATCTGAGGTTATTGATATTTTTCAATCAGCAATCTTGATTCCATCTTGTGCTTCATCCAGCCCAGCATTTCTCATGATGTACTCTGCAAATAAGTTAAATAATCAGGGTGACAATATACAGCCTTGACATACTCCTTTCAAAATTTGGAACCAGTCTGTTATTCCATGTTCAGTTCTAAGTGTTGCTTCTTGACCTGCATACAGGTTTCTCAAGAGACAGGTCAGGTGGTCTGGTATTCCCATCTGTTTAAGAATTTTCCACAGTTTGTTGTGATCCACACAGTCAAAGGCTTTGGCATAGTCAGTAAAGCAGAAGTAGATGTTTTTCTGGAACTCTCTTGTTTTTTTGATGATCCAACAGATGTTGGCAATTTGATCTCTGGTTCCTCTGCCTTTTCTAAATCCAGCTTGTACATCTGGAAGCTCACAGTTCATGTACTGTTGAAGCCTGGCTTGGAGAATTTTGAGCATCACTTTGCTAGCATGTGAGATGAGTGCAATTGTGTGGTAGTTTGAGCATTCTTTGGCATTGCCTTTCTTTGGGATTGGAATGAAAACTGACCTTTTCCAGTCCTGTTGCCACTGCTGAGTTTTCCAAATTTGCTGGCATATTATTATCTCACAATTTCAGTGGATCAGGAGTCCAGGTCTGCTTTAGCTGGGTACTCTGCTCGAGGTGGCTCAGTGCTAAAAAACCTGCATGCCAATGCAGAAGATGCCATGAGATGTGGGTTTGATCTCTGGGTCAGGTAGATCCCCTGGAGAAGGAAATGACACCCACTCCAGTATTCTGGCCTGGAAAGTCCCATAGACAGAGAAGCCTGGTGGGCTACCATCCATGGGGTCACAAAGAGCCGGACATGACTGAGCAACTGAATACTGCTCAAGGTCTCACAACACTTCAGTCATGGGCTTTGTTCTAATTTAGAGGCCTGACTGGGGAAGAATCTGCTTCCAAGCTCATTCAAGTTGTTGCCAGAATTAATTTCTCTGCACCTGTGTCATTGAGGGTCCTGGCTTTCTGCTGTCTGTCAACTATGGAAACTGCCCTTAGATCCCAAAGGATCCTACATTTCCATGACTTGTGGGTTTCTCCAGCATGTCCATTTACTTCATCAAGCCACTCTGGGTCCAGTCCATTTTTAAAGAGCATTCGCCTGATTAAATCAGGCCCACCCTGGCTAATTTCCCTTTTGATTAACTCTGCATGGATTGATTTGAGATCTTAATTATATCTGCAACATCCCTTTATCTTTGCCATAACCTGTAGCTAGAAGCAAGTCACAGGTCTTGTCCCCATGTATTTTACAGGACATGGAATACAAGGATGTAGGAATCATGGAGGCTACCATAGTGTTTTAAAAGCATTAAAGAGAAAGTCTCTTTCAAAAAATCTAAATTTGATTTTTAAAAAATCAGATCCATTGTACCTTTCCTTAACTTCTCTCTCATAGTTGTTTCTGTTTTGTTAAGCTGCTTTAGGAAATAGGTCTGTATCCCTCCAGGGGAGATAAGTACATATAGGTAGTGGGTGGAGGGAGTATGAGGTCTATATTGGTAATACTATCAATGATACTACTTAACAATTAACTATGTTCCATGAATTATTTCTAAGTATTCTACATGAATTGCTTACTTTAATTCTTAAAACAACCCTATGAGGTAGGTACTATTATTATGTAAAGTAAAAATGTGATTATTTGGAAGATCTACCTAGGAATGCCTAGTAATCTTTTGCCTTTAGTGCTTTTTGTGGTCTGTATGTAGTTGCTCAACCCAGATTTGTTGAACTAATAGCCTAAAATAATTATGGTCAGCATTTAGAGTCAACAATATTTATGTAGATGTTAAACCAGAGGTTCTTGGCAAGTTGTGAACAGCATCCTGGTTGTTAGGTGCTCTGGGTCTCTAAACTCAATCTTACTTTTTCATTTATTGAGAAATTGAAGTAATCACTTTAACTTCCTAGATCTCCAAAATCTTTCCTTTAAGAAAAGGATTTGAAACTACATCACCTGTAAGAGTCTATCTGTACTTAAGTAAAACACATTCAAAATGCATGACGAATTTTAACCACAAGGTCCACCTGATAACCAAAACACGTTTTTAAAGTACTTAACCACATATTCTTATGGTAGAAATAATGCTAGGTGAAAGAAGTTCATATGAAAAAAGTCAGCAAGCATTTTGTGACAGGATAGATAGGTTTGTGTTCCAGCCCTGAAACATGTTAGCTGCAAGTGAGCCTCTTTGAGCAGCAGTTTCTTCTGCAGTGAAACTTGAAAGAGAACTGCCTTGCCAACCTGTTTTGGGAATCAAGATAACTTACATAAAGCAATTAGTATAATGTCTGCTGCCATGATGTTGTTCATTTTCTCTTTTTCTATGGAAAAAAAATGAAATATAAAAGAATCTATAAAGAAGACCAAATTAATTTTATCTTCATACAGGCAATTCAAACTTTGAAAACATAAACTTCTTAAATTTTCATTTGAATGTTTATAAATATATAACACCCCACAGTGGGGTGTGTGCGTGTGCATGCTCACATGTGTGTATAAAGCTATTGTGTGAATAAAGAAGTTCCCTTGTTAGCTGAATGAATCTTATAAGTTGGGAGACTTGAATATAAAATGTCTCCCTTGGTGGTTATAAAGGAAAGTCATGTGTACATTTCTGAATGTTCCATTACATACACTTTAATTGCAGTGGTATTTTAATTGCGCCATGATTGCAGTTTTATAAGTGAGACTTACAAAAATAGTCTATGCTATACTATATTGGATGAAGCATTTCAGCATTTAAGAAGATGATATAAATAAGAGTTGTAAAGTACATTAGCTCTTTTTATAAGGTGATCGCTCTTTAATTCTACCTTCACTGCCCATAGGCTGAAAACACTTAGAAAATGAACATTATAATTGACTAGCATGGGAGATTTTAACACTTACTTGCAGTGTTGAGGGAAATCAGTTTCTGTACATGTTCTGAACTAAGCTAAAATCTCTATCTAGAGCATTCCTATTAAGTGGCCATCTTATCAGACTTGCCTTTATATGTTTCATTCTAATTTCTTTGTGGGATACCCTTGCTCATATAATAAAAAATAAAGATGAATATGTTATGCTTTTAGGATCAAGTATGGCCTCTTTGATCATTCCTTTGTGGATGTTCCAGGTATTAAGAAAACACATGTTTGAAAAATTATATATTTTTAGAAGTCCTATGCCCACAATATCTGCTTCTGTACCTTAATACTATTTTATTATTACTTTTAATTTCCATTTTTATCCAGCCATATTCAGAGAAATTGATATCACCATGAATAACATGCTGATTAAGACAGATTTTTTAAAAGAAATTAAAAAGACTAAATATCATAGCAGCTGTTTTTCATCTAAGTTCCTTCTACCCCAGACCACTTTTCAAATAAGTGAATGATATTTATGAAGCTGTAGCCATCAGAATCTATTGGAACTGAACCGACTTTACTGAAAGATAATACAATAAATAGTTGTTAGAACCACTTTGCTTCTGAATGAACAGACTCAAGTAATTCTGTCTCAAATGTCCTTCTTGGCATATGTGGGGTTGACCCTTGAACAATGTGGTTGTGAACTGCCCAGCTCTGCTTATAGGTAGATTATTTTCAAGAGTAAGTATTACCACATAATCTGTGATTGGTGTGTCTGCTACTGCGGAACCAGCTATGCAGAACCACAGTTATTCAAGGATCAATGGTATTAGAAATAGTTCTGCTCCTAATTAAAAGTACTCTTTTTGCATATTTATAATTTCCTCCTGTCCAGAACTGAAAATGGGTAAAATCTAGAACCAATAAATGTGATTCTATCAGTTTGATAACCTATGAAGTAGGGAGGTTGGGAACTAATTGGCTCTTTAAGGCTTGTTTTGAGTCATGTTCTATGGTTTTAGTTTTTTAGGCTCCCATGTTTCTTGATTAGATGAATTTTAAAAAATTGGTATCTTTTATTCCTTTTTTACTTCACGTTCTAAGAGCTTGCTTGGTTATTTAATGAGGTTAGGAGTACATATATAAAATGGAGTCACATTCTTCCTGGAAAACAATTGAGGACAAACAACATGGAGGGGGGAAAAAAAACTCCAACTTGGTGAAAGACACCACAAAAAACACCCAAATCCCCAGTAAGTTAGAGGAAAATTTGGACCAAATCAAAATAGCAGCCCTAAAGAAATTACATGCCTTTCAGTTCTAAGGCATCTTTCACAGAGCTGTTCATAAGTCAGTAGCCTACTAAACTGGCCTTCCCTCCATTGAACCATGGCGTTAGCCTTTTACCACAGACAAACTAGAAAAGTGTGGCAGAATTCACATGATACCACGAAGTTCAGGGGAAAGTGATGATGAAAGAATTAGACAGACCTATCATCACTGAAGGAAGCAGATTTTAGTTAGGGCTGAACTTAGATGACTAAAATATAGTTGCTGATCTGGTTAATTGAAGAGTAACCAGAGCTGCTGCTGCTAAGTCGCTTCAGTCGTGTCCGACTCTGTGCGACCCTGCAGACAGCAGCCCACCAGGCTCCCCATCCCTGGGATTCTCCAGGCAAGAACACTGGAGTGGGTTGCCATTTCCTTCTCCAATGCATGGAAGTGAAAAGTGAAAGTGAAGTCGCTCAGTCGTGTCCGACTCTTAGCGACCCCATGGGCTGCAGCCCACGAGGCTCCTCCATCCATGGGAGGGAGCTAAATCACCATATAAAAGATTATCAAGGTGCTGGATCCGCTGAGAGTCAGGCTTTCTACCAACTGCTATGTGGAAAATACTCTCAGTATTGAATGTCAGGGAGAAGGAGTTTTAATTCTGTTGATCTCAATCTAAGATACTTACTCCTTAATTCATCCCCTGGGTCTTTCTACCACACGGCATTTAATGAAAACTTGGCTGTGGAAGATATGTTTGATTGGCATTCAATATCATTTCAAACACATTTTGGTTTGTACTTCTGCACAGTCTGGAAAGCTGAAAACTGTTTTCTAGCACCCTTGTAGCTAGGGACCTGAAACCTATGTAGATCTCTGTAAGTTAGATGCATTCCTACAATTTTGAACTGAAAATTTTTCTCTTTTTCTGTGCTGTCAAGCAAGGTCATGTTCCTCCTACTCCCACAGCATTCAGTGTTAGTTCCTAGCAACCAGGGTGTCAGGAGACAGAAATTGGGGTATCTATTTTGAGCTGATGTGAATGTATAAAGAAGGCTATGACTCTAAAGCTAAGAACTGGAGCCACTTAATGACCACTGGATTGAAGCTATGATGGCGTGGTTTTGAAGTCAGCAGTTTCAATGACATCTTTCTGATTAACTCAGTCTGGATATTAGAGGAGGTAGTAACTCCACTGGTGGGTCTGTTCTGTGGTGCTCATCATAGCATAATGCCTGTTATCCTATTTCCTAAAATGTTCCAGCTTATTTTACATTTATTTTTAAAATAACTAGAAGACATTTATGTCTTATATAGATTCTGTATAACTGGAATCATTTGAAACTTTGACCCAAAAAGTATTTACATATTCAAAGATGAATTTTAAGTATGATATAATCAGTGTAGGACCTATGTGAAAGTAATGCAAATAAACAAGAGAGTAGTCAAAGCATTAAAAAAGACAATTTTAGAAAAAAGTTATATATCATAGCACATCTTAGAAACTTTCTACATTAAATCAAGGAAATTAATGAAAATATGCTGTCTCTTGAGAGATGTGTTTATAGGATTTCAAAGAAAGGAAATGAGAGTAAAAAAGAAATATAAACTGGCAAAGTGAAGAGAATAAAAAGAAGAAAAGTCACTAAAAGAAAGTCAAATTTGTGTAAGCAAAAATAGAAAGACTTGAAAGAGTGATATATCACTGAACATCTTTAACTGACATCTATCAGTTCATGTCCATTCAAGTTAATATAAATTTAAATGACCCTAATAGATATATATCAAAATCTATACCCTAAAATCAGAGAATGTATCTTCATTTAAAAAGCCCACATAACAATTTTACAAAATCAATTGTATATTTGGTTACACAATCATTAAGAATTGCTAATAATTGTCTAAATATTAAGAATAAGCATACCATAGTGTCTTTTCATAATGTAATAAAAATTCAAATTAATAATAATAAAAGCCACACTATGAATTAGGAAATAAACACACACATGCATAACTTTTAAACACTAGAAAGTATATAAATAAGGAAATAAAAATTGCATCATAATTACTTATCAGATAACATAAGCAAATTCTATATATCAGTACCAATAGGATATGGCTAATACAATGTTCAGTGCTTCTAATAACTTAAAATATTTTAAATCTTAAAAAGTGTGGCAGATATTGTTAGTTTCCTAACCAACAGCTTCCTATCCCCTAATTACTTGCTGGCAGAAATTGCTTTCAACACTTTAGGCTTAAAATAGCAAGTGCTTTGTTGAATATAGTTGAATTTGCATGTGGAGCTGGGAACTGTTCTAGTTACCTATAAAACATGAGTAGTAATAACTCTGATATGGTAAGAATGGTAGAATAGAAAGATAGAAAATACAGAGCAGCCCTTAGAAATATCATTGATTTGCTAAACCAGTTGTGGAAACACCCTGCCTGCAGACTTCTTGTTATGTAAAATAATAAATGTCCTTATTGTTTAAACCACATTTAGGAAGATACTCTCTTTCAACAGAAAGTGATACTACAAGAGTAAAAATAAATGAATAAGCACTCAATTTAAAAGTTAGAAATAGAGTAATAAAATAAATATAAGGGAAAGAAATGGAAAGAACAGAAGAAGAGTAACATAAAGCACTCCTTAGTACTTAGTAAGCCTTAAAATAAATAGAAAAAACAAACTGAAAATTGATTATTTGAGGGAAAATGGGGTGACCAATAATTTAATAAAAACTAATTTAATAAAAATAAAGAAAGCACAAATACATACATTTCAGAATGGAAATTGGGAGCATAGCCATTGAGAAAAAATAAGAGAATAGTGTTTTCCTCAAAGCAGAAAGCATGGATTAATTGCATATTTTAGGATGATGTTAATTATAATAACCTTTATCTCAGAAACAGACAGTCTAAACATTTCAATTCCATTGAGTAAATTAAGAATACTTTGAAAGAATTCCCCTCAAAAAGGCACCAAGCCTTACTAGTTTCACAGAAGATTGCTGGCAAAACTTCAGGGAATATAAACCCAATGACTTTTTTTTAAAGTAAAATGTATTTATTTTTTAATTGAAGGATAATTACTTTACAAAATTTTGTTTTCTGTCAAACATCAACATGAATCAGCCATAGGTATATATATGTCCCCTCTCTTTTAAAAAAAAATGTTTTTTAATTGAAGGATAATTGCTTTCCAGAATTTTTTTGTTTTCTGTCAAACTTCAGCATGAATCAGTCATAGGTATACATATGTCCCCTCTCTCTTGAACCTCCCTCTTATCACCCTCCCCATCCCACACCTCTAGGTTGATACAGAGCCTCTGTTTGAGTTCCCAGAGACATACAGCAAATTCCCATTGGTTATCTATTTCACATATGGTAATGTAAGTTTCCATGTTACTCTTTCCATACATCTCACCCTCACCTCCCCTCTCCCCATATCCATAAGCCTGTTCTCTCTGTCTGCTTCTTCATTGCTACCCTGCAAGTAAATTCTTTGGTGCCATCTGTCAGGGAAGCCCTAACCATCTTTTTAGATTCCATATATATATATGTTAATATATGGTGTTTCTCTTTCTCTTTCTGACTTACTTCATTCTGTATAATAGGCTGTGTAGGTTCATCCACCTCCTTAAATCCTGACTCAAACGTGTTTCTTTTTATGGCTGAATAATATTCCATCATGTATATGTACCACAGCTTCTTCATCCATTCATCTGTTGATGGACATTTAGGTTGATTCCATGTTCTAGCTATTGTAAATAGTGCTGCAATGAACATTGGGGTACATGTGTCTTTTTCAATTTTGGTTTCCTTAGGGTACATACCTAGGAGTGGGATTGCTGGGTCATATAGTGGTTTTATTCCTAGTTTTTTAAAGAATCTCCATACTGTCTTCCATAGTGGCTGTATCATTTACATTCCCACCAACAGTGCAAGAGGGTTCCCTTTTCTCCACACCCTCTCCAGCATTTATTGTTTATAGATAGACTTTTTAATGATGGCCATTCTGACTGGTGTGAGGTGATAACTCATTGTAGTTTTGGTTTGCATTTCTCTAATAATGAGTGATGTTGAGCATCTTTTCATGTGTCTGTTAGCCATCTGTATGTCTTCTTTGGAGAAATGTCTGTTTAGGTCTTTTTCCCACTTTTTGATTGGGTTGTTTGTTTTTCTGGTATTGAGTTGTATGAGCTGCTTGTATATTTTGGAAATTAATCCTTTGTCAGTTGTTTCATTTGCTATTATTTTCTCCCATTCTGAGGGTTGTCTTTGTACCTTGTTTATAGTTTCCTTTGCTATGCAAAAGCTTTTAAGTTTAATCAGGTTCCAGTTGTTTACCTTTGTTTTTATTTCTACTGCTCTAGGAGTTGGGAACCCAGTGACTTTTAACCGTAGAGAGAATACAGAACAGGAACAGTTATGAATTCTTTCTACCACACTGGAATAATTTATATACCTATTATTCTTTACTCTCACCTAATGCCACTGGTTGTTACTATTATAGCGCTGTAAAATAATTAAGAAATTTACTAATATATTTCATGATGTTAATTAGTCAAGGGAGAAAAGTATATTCTCTGTGAGGGTATGCAAATGGATTTTATACAATTCAAAACCAATCGTAATTTGGGAAAGGATAAGATACTTTTATATAATAGGAGTATAGGGATATTTTAATGTGAGTATAAAAAACCATATTTATGATTACTTATAAAATACTACATGTAATTTAATTTAGGAACATAAAATTTTTTATTATCATCATTTTGTATTTTTTTATTGGAGGATAATTACTTTACTCTGTGATACATCAATGCAAATCAGTCATAATTTTATATACATATATATACACATATATATATCCCCTCCCTCTTGAGCCTCCCCCATCGCATTCCACCCCTCTAGGTTGTCATAGAGTGCCACGCGGGGCTTCCAGTGTTATACAGCAACTTCCTGCTAGTTATTTATTTTACACATGTATAAAATAGTGTATATATATCAATACTACCTTCTCAACTTATCCTACACTCTCCTTCCCCCGCTGTGTCCACCAGACTGTTCTCTACATCTGCATCTCCATTTCTTCACTCTAAATATGTTCATCAGTACTGTTTTTCTTGATTCCATGCTTGTACTCAGTCACTTTAGTCATATCTGACTCTTTGCGACCTATGGACTGTAGCCTTCCAGGCTCCTCTCTCCATGTGATTTCCCAGGTAAGAATACCAGTGTAGGTTGCCATGCCCTCCTCCAGGGAATCTTGGTGACCCAGGGATTGAACCCGTGTCTTCTGAGTCTCTTGCGTTCCAGGTGGATTCTTTACCACTGAGCCACTGGGGAAGCCCCTAGATTCCATATATATGCATTAATATACGTTATTTGTTTTTCTCTTTCTTACTTACTTCAGTCTGTATAACAGACTGTAGGTTCATCCACCTCACTACAACTGACCCAAATTCATTCCTTTTTATGGCTGAGTAAGATTCCATTGTATATATGTACCACAACTTCTTTATCCATTTATCTGTAGATGGACATCTAGGTTGCTTCCATTTCCTGGCTATTGTAATTAGTGCTGCAATGAACATTAGGGTACATGTGTCTTTTAGAGTTGTGATTTTCTCAGGGTATGTGCCCAGTAGTGGGATTGCTGAGTCACATGGTAGTTTTCTTCCTAGTTTGTTAGGGAGTCTCCATAGTGTTCTCCATAGTGGTTGTACCAATTTACATTCCCACCAACAGTATAAGAGGGTTTCCTTTGCTCCACATCTTCTTCATCACTTATTGTTTGTAGTTTTTTGATGATGGCCAATCTGATTGGTGTGAGGTGATACCTCATTGTAGTTTTGATTTGCATTTCTTTAATAATGAGTGATGCTGAGCATCTTTTCATTTGTTTATTGACCATCTGTCTGTCTTCTTTGGGGAAATGTCTGTTCAGGTCTTCTGCCCATTTTTGGACCAGCCTGTTTGTTTTTCTGATATTCAGTCGTATGAGCTGCTTATATATTTTGGAAATGAATCCTTTGTCAGTTGCTTCATTTGCAATTATTTTTATTATCATCATCATTACTTTGTACTGTTGTTGTTCAGTTGCTAAGTTGTGTCTGACTCTTTGTGACCCCACGGATTGCAGCATACCAGGCTTCCCTGTCCTTCACTGTTTCCTGGAGTTTGCTCAAACTCATGTACATGGAGTCGATGATGCCATCCAACCATCTCATCCTTTGTTGCTCCCTTCTCCTGTCCTCAATCTTTCCCAGCATCAGGGTCTTTTCTAGTGAGTCAGCTCTTCGAATCAGGTGGCCTGTTATTTTTATTGTAGTATTAGCCAATGGAATTAAGCATGCAAAAGAAATAAGAGATATATAAGTTAACAAGAAGTAGGGACATTTTTTATTATTTGGTAATGGGTTAATATTCATGAAGATAAAATAAAATCAGCCTAATGACTATTAGAGTAAAATAATTATTAAATGGTTATAAAATTAATGAAGGCAGGAATCTGTAAAGTTTTCTCTAAAAGACCAGATAGTAAATATTTTTGGCCATCTGGGCCATACAGTCTATTTCAGCACTCTGCTTTGCACAAAAGCACCCATAGACAATATGTGAACAAATGGATATCGGTATTTTACAATAAAACTTTAGCTACAAAAACAGGCAGAAAGCTGGATATTGTCTGAGGGCCTTAGTTTGATGACCTCTGAATTAATGTATACCAATTAAAATCAGATTTTCATAGCATCCAGTTAGAATATGTAGTGAAATAAGCAATCTTACTTGTAATAAAAATAGAATAAATTACAGAGAACTGTATAAGATTTACATGAAAAAACTTTGAAATTCAATTGAAGATTGAAGCCTGAGATTGCTCTTAGTTTTGAAGACTAACTCATATAAACATATCATTTCTCTTCAAGTTAATCTAGAAATTTAATATAACCTGTATTAAAATAATCAACATAATTATTTGCAGTCTATTTAACCTCATGTGAAGAAGAAAACAAGAATGCTAAATAAATTGTACATATTAAACTATATTTGTATTAAAGAGTAAAAGGGCAGGCAGATTCAAAGAAACAAAATAGTCCAGAGGGAGATTTGCAATGAATGACAATTTAGCAATAGTATTAGTGTTAGTTAGTATTAGTATTATTTTGTATTAGGTTTAGCATTTCCAATCAAGTAAATAACCCTCCAAAATTTTTGAGAACAACTAGATCAAAAACAAAACTTATTTTTAAAATATCTGTTTTATAATTTTACACTGAGTAAGAACTTTTTAAGGAAGCTGAAATCCTATAAGCTCTGAAACAATGGACAAAATATTAAACAGCCAAAGCGATGATGATGATGATGATGATGATAGCTAATTGTTGCAAAGTACTTAATATGTGCTAGGCATTTTCCTACACATTAAAGTGAATTAATGGGATTTCCCTGGTGGTCCAGTGGTTAAGACTCTGCTTCCAATGCAAGGGGTGTGGGTTTGATCCCTTGTCAAGGGATGAAGGTCCCACATGTCTCAGGGTGTGGCAGAAAATTTTTTTTTAAATGAATTAGCTCCTGACTCCTTCTGACGACTATATGATAGTAGGCCTACCTCCATTTGATAGATAGGAATATGGAACAGAGAGATCAGCTAGTAAATAGTAAAGGGATTAAAGGTTCTTTAAGGCGAAAACAGAACACGCAAAGTACCAAAATATAAATAAAACCTGAAAAAAATATTAGATACATAGCAAAGAGTTTATTTCATTGATATATGATGAATTCTTTCATGTTTATAATAAGAAACAATATAATAGAAAATGGGCAAATGTAATAATGTTCAATTTACAGGAAACATAAATGCACTATATACTAAAAGACACTTGAAAAGATTCAAATCCTGAATAAAAGAATGCGAATAAAAATTTGAGGCAGTTTTTTGTTTTTTGACACTGATCTGAAAGTTTGTAATTCATTGTAGTAATTCTATTGGGAAAAAAAAGAAAGTGAAAGAAAGAAACAATCATTTGGAGTACAATTTGTGAATGTCAATTTTTTAAGGCTCATCTTTTTGATCTAGTCATTTCACTTATGTATTCTACACATATTTTACAAACATGATTGAAACATAAAATATGTAAAATTTGGTCATTTCAGGTTATTAATTAGTAGCAAAATCCTTATGTGAACCTAAAGATATTATAGTCATAGTCTTGTTTAAAAAAAGTTATAATATTATAAATTGAAACCAATGAGATTCCTGTCCTTGTATGCTGATATTGAAACATGTAAAAGCTAGTCTAAGAAAATATAAAACAAACTATACACACATGCACATATAGAGAGTGTGTAGGTGTGTGTACTCAGTAGTGTCCAACTCTTTGTGATCTCATGGAATGTAGCCCGCCAGGGTCCTCTGTCCATGGCATTTCCTAGGCAAGAATACTGGAGTGGGTTGTAATTTCCTTCTCAAAGAGTATGTATAGTGCTCATTTAAATGAAATGTTTTAAAAGGATGGATATATGCTTGGGATATTTCACGATGATTCACAAGAAAATAATAGTTCCCTGTAAGGAAAAGGACTAGAAGTTTATATATGCAGCTTCACATATTTAGGGTCTTTTATCATTCAGTTCAGTTCAGTTCAGTCGCTCAGTAGGGTCCAACTCTTTGCAACCCCGTGAACCGCAGCACGCCAGGCCTCCCTGTCCATCACCAACTCCCAGGGTCCACCCAAACCCATGTCCATCGAGTCGATGATGCCATCCAACCATCTCATCCTTTGTCGTCCCCTTCTCCTCCTGCCCTCAATCTTTCACAGCTTCAGGGTCTTTTCAAATGAGTCAGCTCTTCCCATCAGGTGGCCAAAGTATTGGAGTTTCAACTTCAACATCAGTCCTTCCAGTAACACCCAGGACTGATCTCCTTTAGGATGGACTGGTTGGATCTCCTTGCAGTCCAAGGGACTCTCAAGAGTCTTCTCCAAAACCACAGTTCAAAAGCATCAATTCTTCGGCACTCAGCTTTCTTTATAGTCCAACTCTCATATCCATACATGACCACTGGAAAAACCATAGCCTTGATTAGATGGACCTTTGTTGGCAAAGTGATGTCTCTGCTTTTTAATATGCCATCTAGGTTGGTCGTAACTTTCCTTCCAAGGAGTAAGCGTCTTTTAATTTCATGGCTGCAATCACCATCGGCAGTGATTTTGGAGCCCAGAAAAATAAAGTCAGCTACTGTTTCCACTGTTTCCCCATCTATTTGCCATGAAGTGATGGGACCTGATGCCATGATCTTAGTTTTCTGAATGTTGAGCTTTAAGCCAACTTTTTTACTCTCCTCTTTCACTTTCATCAAGAGGCTCTTTAGTTCTTCTTCACTTTCTGCCATAAGGGTGGTGTCATCTGCATATCTGAGGTTGTTTATATTTCTCCCAGCAATCTTGATTTCAGCTTGTGCTTCGTCCAGTCCAGCGTTTCTCATGATGTACTCTGCATATAAGTTAAATAAGCAGGGTGACAATATACAGCCTTGACGTACCACTTTTCCTATTTGGAACCAGTCTGTTGTTCCATGTCCAGTTCTAACTGTTGCTTCCTGACCTGCATACAGGTTTCTCAAGAGGTGGGTCAGGTGGTCTGGTATTCCCATCTCTTTCAGAATTTTCCACAGTTTATTGTGATCTACACAGTCAAAGGCTTTGGCATAGTCAATAAAGCAGAAATACATGTTTTTCTGGAGCTCTCTTGCTTTTTCAGTGATCCAGCAGATGTTGACAATTTGATTTCTGGTTCCTCTGCCTTTTCTGAAACCAACTTGTTTTTCCAAATAATAAGAACTTTAAAATATTAAAATAAAGGTTGCTTTTGTGAATTTATACAGTTAAAAAAATCATTTTTGAAGCAAAGGAATGGTTCTAAAATGTAGATAGATACTCTTTAATACATTTCATGATTTGTTTCCTAAAGAGGTAAATCCGTGGAAAATTGAAAGTTTTCTTAGTAAGCAACAGTTCTGAATACACTTTACAGATTCTTTTTCTGAAGGGTTAGAGTCCAATACACATATATAATTTTTCATTCACTGAAAATTTGATAAACATAGGAATATTTTATACTTATGACAACATCTTAAACCACTGAGCTTTTAATGAATCTAAGAATAATTATTGGCTGCAAAGGACTTTGTAGTTATTTTTTTAAATATATTGGAAGCCATAAGATCGCCCTGGTCCACTCTTCCTTCTTCTCTCACTATGTTCCTTTTTTTGCCACCAGTTAAAAATGAAACACCATATGTATGTTTAACAAGCACAAGATAAGCACAAAAGATTTTTGTCTAAATGCAGGGTTGAGCAATACCACTTTGTGCTGAACTTGGATTTAATAATAATAATAATTCTAGCTGTTTACTGTTTAATAACATTTCTAGCAATTACCACAGTTGGAGTAGATCTGGACTTTGCCTGAGGTAATGTGTAAAATAATTTAATAGCAAGAACTTTAGTCTGATTATGTACAGAAGTTTATGGGAGTGTTTTTTCTGTTCTTTTTGGTTTGAGTGATGGCTTAATTTAAAAATGATAAGTTTTAGAGAAAATGTTAACAATGAATAGAGAAAACGATGCATTATGGTCTCTAAAATAAATGCAAGGAACATATTACCATCCCCTATTAGTGTGAGTATTGAAGCAAGTCATTATTGTAAAAACCAAAAGGTAAGAGAGGGATCGTTTTAAACTGGTTGTTAGTATACAGATTAGGTGAAACTTACTAAATATTAATATATTCATTTCTTTGGGATGACAGTATGCATTTAATACAGTCATCCTTTTATATTAAATTCTTCTACAGAGGTGTAGAACTTAATTTTTCTAAAGAAAAAGGAAATGGCCCTTACAGTGAAGAAATTTACAGATAACATATGATCATATTTATAAGCTAACACTTCAGCTAGTACATATTATGCAGTTTCAACCCATATCTATAATAAAATTACTTTATGGAGGATGAAGTATTAGGCCCTTGTTTAAAAATATTAATTCTGTGCCAAAACAGAAACTAAATTTTTATCAATTAAAACAAAGAAAAGTTATTGAAAACATATGTTATAATTTGAAACAGTCATATCTGGCTAAGCTTTACCATTAATAAGTTTTGAATAAAGGACATGAGGGCAACAACATTTGTAGAAAAAGAAAGAAATAGTTTGCCTTCTTTATTTGTCCTTTTCTCCCGCCACTAAATATTAGATTTAATTTAAGAGAGAATGAATACATGAAGAAGCATAGAACACCCCCATGGACAAAACTCATCAGTATTTGATAAGGTGAATGTGCTTATTGGCCTCTTATCCTTAGTCTGTCATAAACATAAGTTTATAATCTGAAAGAAGCCTAACTGTTCTTGAGCTCAGTTTCTTCATTTCATATATTATTTTAGAGGAATCCACTTTTTAAAAAAAATAATTTTATTTATTTATTTATTTTGGCTGTGCTGGGTCTTCATTGCTGTGTGGGCTTTTCTCTAGTTGCAAGGAGCAGGGGCTACTCTCTAGTTCCGATGTACAGGCTTCTCACTGCAGCAGCTTCTCTTGTTGTGGAGCACAGGCTCCAGGGCAAGCCCAGGCTCTAGAACACAGGGTCAATAGTTGTGGCATGCGGGCTTAATTGCTCCACAGCATGTGGGATCTTCCTGGACCAAGGATCGAACCCATGTCTCCTACATTGGCAGGTGGATTCTTCACCACTGAGCCACCAGAGAAGCCCTAGAGGAGTCCTCTTAAAATTCAATTTTAAGCCTTTTCCAGGTCTAAAATTTAATAGTGCTTCTTGCAATCCTTTGTTTATACCTATAAAATCTACAAAGGTGCAAGAGAAGAAGAAAAATCTATTAGAGGATCTGTTACAAAACAGAGAGAGTTGTGAATATGTCATCATGTCAGCTAAAGGACATGATATCCTTATATCTTTCAGTGCATACAGGATCTACCTCAGCTGGACTTTCCTCTCTCTTTTCTCTCTATGGTTCCCTCCGCCCTGTCTTTCCTCTCCCATCAGGATCAAGGTCCTACTAAAGTGTCATAAGGCTCCCTAAGTGCTAAATTTACATGCCCAACTCTTTCTAGGAAAGGAAAAATAGATTCTAACTCAATATTACTCAAGTGTTTTAGATCCTTTGAATTTTTCAAAATAGACGAATCCATCTTTCTTTGCTAATATTGACAGCCGCTCATAACATAACTGCAAAATATTATTTTATCTCTACCTTTTTGTGCTTTGTTTTTCCTAAGGATACCAACCCCCTCCAGAGATTAAGGAAAAGATGAAGGATAAA
Source organism: Odocoileus virginianus (assembly GCF_023699985.2). Taxonomy (NCBI): domain Eukaryota; kingdom Metazoa; phylum Chordata; class Mammalia; order Artiodactyla; family Cervidae; genus Odocoileus; species Odocoileus virginianus. The sequence goes on from NC_069708.1 coordinate 72,860, forward strand.
GGAGGTGAACTAGAAAGAAAATTTCATGCTGCAACAGAGAATATCTTGGAGGGCTTATCATATTTCTTTGCTATACACCATTGTTTCAAAAGACCTCTGATAGGACCAACCAAATAAATCATGAAAACAAGTGTCTAACAATATGTTAGACAATATGTGCTTTAAAGAAGTTTGCACTCTAACAAGAAGGCTATGACATTATATAGGTAAAAATAATAAGATAACTAAAAATGTGTACCAAAACTAAAGGACAAAGCACCTTGAGACTTTAAGGTCAATAAGATAGCAACGGTTTCATCAACATTCTTTGACTTGTATGTCAGTTTTCCAGCTTCTCAACTGGATTTCTAAGGTTTCTCAAGGGCAAAAAATTCCTTTTGATTACCTCACCTCTCAGCACCTAGTAATGTCTTCCATATAAAAGATAAGGTGAATTTTTGCCTATTGATTAAAACATGCAGCTATAATACTGTACTTACTCTACTATGAAGGGTGGAAGGTCAGTTACTCCTTATTTATTTTGTATTGAAAGGATATCCATGGCTCACTTATACTCTTATTTCAAGCCACAACCACACAAATCACACTAAAATTAAGACCTCAAAATCCCCACTGAGTTAGAAATGCTTATACATAGTCTTTGATAAATTTGAAGCACTTCTTTAGGATGTTTTTTCCGCCTAGGGAAATATACTCATTAAAAGAAAATTTTAAGATGTAACCTAATGAGTAAGGGAAAATATTGATGAGAAAGTAAGTTTGTATGGGTTTTGCCAAAATTTTAAATAAAAAAACCACTTAAATCAGTTCAGCAAATGTTTATTTCACATCTACTGTATAGAATGTACTAAGCTAGATACTGTGCTAAAGTAAATAAAATGTCAAAGCAATGTTGTGCATACTAATGGAAAATACTTATTAACATTTAAAATGTAACCTTATTCTATTAATGTTGCTTTGCTGCAGAATATGCTAGAGGTTTCCTCATGCCTTATTTGTGTGCTGCTGTTTTTTTTTAAGTAGAATAGCATATATGCTCCGTTATTTTTCCTTGCTATTTTTCTTTCTTACTATTTCTAAAGTAATACCTTCATAGAATTTTCTAGGAGAAATTTAGATTATAAAAAGAGAAGACACACATATGTGGTAATATTTTTTATGCACACCTCACAATTTCAAAGCTTATTTCAAAGCTTATTGAACCTATTTGGTTGTTGTTAAAATGCACTCCTTAGCAAACCACAGAAATTTACTTCATGACTCAAAATTCTCTGTTCTTTGCAGAAGCCAGCATGGGTACCATTTCAAATTTTTGGCTCCATTTTTAAATATTTGATGTTCAAGAATGTTTCCTGCTGACCGAATAACTTTTTCACTCACAAATGTAGGAAAGAAAAATATGAAAAAGAGAAGCTGAGGGAAAAAAAAAATGTTCTTAAAATACAACAGCTGGCTGAATTAGATTGAGTCAATTACAGATTGCATTCTCCATTGAAATACAATTTTCACCAAAGAGACAATAATGTGATGATTTAGTTTTCACATGAGATTCTTATTTATTGAACATGTGAAGTAGACAAATATGACATTTATCAGGAAATACATGTTAAAATTTTAGCCCTCTGGGTTGACAGTGTCACAGTGAAACTTTGCAAGAACAATAGGGCTAGAAGAAAATTTGAAGGTTGACTTTGTAATGCAGCAGTAATTAAATGGGCAGATGTCTTAATTGTGGTGCAATTGGCCTACTTTTCCACGAGCTAAACTTCTTTGCCCATCTGGACATGGCCAATGACCTACTTTTCTCAATTCTACCAATATTGTATACTAACTCACAAAAGTGAAAAGTAATCTACATATTATGAAAGGAAATAATATGATCAAAATGATGTATGATGTTTAACAATTACTCTTACTTATATTTCCTTAATACATTATGGTGTAAACATACTTTCTTACAGGCAATTATATGTAGATTCCTAAATTTAACTTTAATACATGGCAGAAAAGTAAGCCTAGTTGTGAACACACACACATACATTTTGATTTTGAGTTCACATTTTATTTTAACCTTTAGAATATACTTTTGAACCTGTCTTCCCTTAGTTGGACTTGCTAAGAAGATGGCCTAAGTTTACTGTTTCTTATATGAATTTCAGAGAGTTATCTTGAGCCTGCGTCTTAGCCACAGTTGCCTATATCTTTCTTATGTGAAATTGTTCAGTATTAGATTTTATATTGATTTTAACTATAGAGTGGATAGCTTTCTTGGACTATCCACTGCTGTTCATTCCCCATGAGACATTCAATGTGCATTTTTCTTTTTGTTCCATCTTTATATATATTCATGTACACATATATGGCTTTAATACATAAATTCACTAAAAGTTATTTATTAAAGTACCTTTTCTGTGCTGAATACTTTGCTGTTGTGGATAAACATGACTGTTCTGTAATGGATATTCCGAAACTTAAAATGTTTTAAATCTTGAATGTTTTGTCTCCCTCTAAGTATAAAACATAAGTTAATATTATAAATTAAGTACTAAAGAGTTAAAAAAAGAAACTTGTTATGGTAATTTCAGACATGGTTTGTCTCAGTCAGATAGAGTAGGCTGTTCTATAGTATCAAAAAAATCCCCAGTTCTCCAAAGATGATGGTAATGGTGAAGTTGATATCTCATTTATTCTACATGTCTGTTATGGGTCACTGGGAAGGGATAGGGGAAGTACTTTTTGCTCATGGTAGTTTCACATGGAGTCAAGCTGACAGAACCACGATCATCTGGAATATTGCTGGTCATGAGCAAAGTGGAATGCATGGTAGCACATCCATAATTTAATGAACCAGCTCAGTGGTGATGAACATTGCCCATACTCACAACTGAACAGCTAAAACCTAATCATACTACTATCCAACCACACAGAGAACAGAAATTACAGTCCCATCATTCATGTACACAAATGGGAAAATAACCAGAAAAATTTGTCAAATAGCATTAATAAAAAAGCAATAAAACCAGTAGTGTTTGACAAACAATCCCCTCCCCCAATGAATACTATTTGGTTCACACTCTTTCTTTCATATAAAATACATCTATATCTCCTTCCCAAGGAGATAAACCAAAAGCCTCCTCTAGGCAAAACATCAATTTTGGTGTTCAGGATCACAGCGTTACCTCTATCAAGGAGACTGACATGTGGTTGTCTCACATAGACTTCTGTAGAGGCAAAAATCTATGAACAAAAAGAAACACAAACAGGGCAAGAATAGAGATGCAGATGTAGAGAATGTACATGTGGACACACCAGGGGAAGAAGTAGGTGGGACAAATTCAGAGAGAGTAGCACTGAAACATGTATATTACCATATGTAAAATAGATAGCCAGTGGAAATTTACTGTGTAACACAGGGAGCTCAACTCAGTGCTCTCTGATGATCTAGAAGATTGAGGTTGGGTAAGGGTGGGAAGGAGGATCAAGAGGGAGTGAACATGTGTTTATTTATGACTGATTCATGTTGTTGTATGACAGAAACCAATACAACACTGTAAAGCAGTTATACTCAAATTAAAAATTTTTTTAAATGGTAAAAAAAAAAAGAGAGAGAAGAAACACAAGATATTTCCCTACACCAACCCACCATATACAGTGAAGGAACAAGTTGAATATAACTGCACTAAAAACTCCTAATGAGAAAACAAAAGATGGGGACTTATAGAGTAGCAAATCTGACATGTCACAGGGCAGACATTTGAATGTGGGGGATATTCTTTGATTAGACTCCGAGTTTTCTCCCTAGAAGGAACTCCCCAGCAATTGATATTTAAAACCTTTTTCTGTGTCCTGTGGTTCAGTTCAGCTCAGTTCAGTCATTCAGGTGACCACATGAACCGCAGAACGCCAGGAATCCCTGTCCATCACAAACTCCCGGAGTTCACCCAACCCATGTCCATTGAGTCGGTGATGCCATCCAACCATCTCATCCTCTGTCGTCCCGTTCTCCTCCTGCCCTCAATCTTTCCCAGCTTCAGGGTCTTTTCAAATGAGTCAACTCTTCGAATGAGGTGGCCAAAGTATTGGAGTTTCAGCTTCAACATCAGTCCTTCCAATGAATACCTGGGCCTGATCTCCTTTAGATAGACTGGTTGGATCTCCTTGTAGTTCAAGGGACTCTCAAGAATCTTCTCCAACACCACAGTTCAAAAGCATCAATTCTTCGACACTCAGCTTTCTTTATAGTCCAGTTCTTACATCCATACATGACCACTGGAAAAACCATAGGCTTGACCAGACAGACCTTTGTTGACAAAGTAATGTCTCTGCTTTTTAATATGCCATCTAGGCTGTTCATAAATTTCCTTCCAAGGAGTAAGCGTCTTTTAATTTCATGGCTGCAATCACCATCTGCAGTGATTTTGGAGCCCAGAAAAATAAAGTCAGCCAGTTTCCACTGTTTCCCCATCTATTTACCATGAAGTGATGAGACCGGATGCCATGATCTTAGTTTTCTGAATGTTGAGCTTTAAGCCAACTTTTTTTACTCTCCTCTTTCACTTTCATCAAGAGGCTCTTTAGTTTTTCTTCACTTTCTGCCATAAGGGTGGTGTCATCTGCATATCTGAGGTTGTTGGTATTTCTCCTGGTAATCTTGATTCCAGCTTGTACTTCATCCACCCCAGCATTTCTCATGATGTACTCTGCATATAAGTTAAATAAGCAATATACAATATACAGCCTTGAAGTACTCCTTTTCCTATTTGGAACTAGTCTGTTGTTCCATGTCCAGTTCTAAGTGTTGCTTCTTGACCTGCATACAGGTTTCTCAAGAGGCAGGTCAGGTGGTCTGGTATTCCCATCTCTTTCAGAATTTTCCACAGTTTATTGTGATCCACACAGTCAAAGGCTTTGGCATAGTCAATAAAGCAGAAATACACGTTTTTCTGGAACTCTCTTGCTTTTTTGATGATCCAGTGGGTGTTGGCAATTTGATCTCTGATTCCTCAGCATTTTCTAAAACCAGCTTGAACATCTGGAAGTTCACAGTTCATGTATTGCTGAAGCCTGGCTTGGAGAATTTTAAGCATTACTTTACTAGTGTGTGAGATGAGTGCAATTGTGTGGTAGTTTGAGCATTCTTTGGCATTGCCTTTCTTTGGGATTGGCATGAAAACTGACCTTTTCCAGTCCTGTGGACATTGCTGAGTTTTCAGAATTTGCTGATATTATTGGGTGCAGCACTTTCACAGCATCATATTTCAGGATTTGAAATAGCTCAACTGGAATTCCATCACCTCCACTAGCTTTGTTCTTAGTGATACTTCCTAAGGCCCACTTGACTTCACATTCCAGGATGTCTGAGTCTAGGTGAGTGATCACACCATCGTGATTATCTGGGTCGTGAAGATCTTTTTTGCACAGTTCTTCTCTGTAATCTTGCCACCTCTTCTTAATATCTTCTGCTTCTGTTAGGTCCCTACCATTTGTGTGCTTTATTGAGCTCATCTTTGCATGAAATGTTCCCTTGGTATCTCTAATTTTCTTGAAGAGATCTCTAGTCTTTCCCATTGTATTGTATTCCTCTATTTCTTTGCACTGATCACTGAGGAAGGCTTTCTTATCTCTCCTTGCTATTCTTTGGAACTCTGCATTCAGATGCTTATATCTTTCCTTTTCTCTTTTGCTTTTCACTTCCCTTCTTTCCACAACTATTTGTAAGGCCTCCTCAGACAGCCATTTTGCTTTTTTGCATTTCTTTTTCTTGGGATTGGTCTTGATCCCTGTCTCCTGTACAATGTCATGAACCTCCATCCATGGTTCATCAGGCACTCAGTCTATCATATCTAGTCCCTTAAATCTATTTCTCACTTCCACTGTATAATCATAAGGGATTTGATTTAGGTCATACCTGAATGATCTAGTGGTTTTCCTGACTTTCTTCAATTTAAGTCTGATATTGGCAATAAGGAATTCATGATCTGAGCCACAGTCAGTTCCTGGGCTTGTTTTTGCTGACTGTATCGAGCTTTTCCATCTTTGGCTGCAAAGAATATCATTGATCTGATTTCGGTGTTGGCCATCTGGTGATGTCCATGTGTAGAGTCTTCTCTTGTGTTGTTGGAAGAGGATGTTTGCTATGACCAGTGTGTTCTCTTGACAGAACTCTGTCAGCCTTTGCCCTGCTTCATTCTGTAGTCCAAGGCCAAATTTGCCTGTTACTCCGGGGGTTTCTTGACTTCCTACTTTTGCATTCCAGTCCCCTATAATGAAAAGGACATCTTTTTTGGGTGTTAGTTCTAGAAGGTCTTGTAGGTCTTCATAGAACCGTTCAACTTCAGTTTCTTCAGTGTTACTGTTTAGGGCATAGACTTGGATTACCGTGATTTTGAATGGTTTCCCTTGGAAACGAACTGAGATCATTCTGTCATTTTTGAGATTGCATCCAAGTACTGCATTTCGGACTCTTTTGTTGATTATGATAGCTACTCCATTTCTTCTAAGGGATTCCTGCTCACAGTAGCAGATATAATGATCATCTGAGTTAAATTCACCCATTCCAGTCTATTTTAGTTCTCTGATTCCTAGAATGTCGATGTTCTCTCTTGCCATCTCCTGTTTGACCACTTCCAATTTGCCTTGATTTATGGATGTAACATTCCAGGTTCCTATGCAGTATTGCTCTTTACAACATCGGACCTTGCTTCTATCACCAGTCACACCCACAACTGTGTGTTGTTTTTGCTTTGGCTCCATCCCTTCATTCTTTCTGGAGTTATTTCTCCACTGATCTCCAGTAGCATATTGGGTACCTACGGACCTGGGGAGTTCATCTTTCAGTGTCCTATCTTTTTGCCTTTTCATCCTGTTCATGGGGTTCTCAAGGCAAGAATAATTATTTCATTACCATCTTTGTCCACATTTGAAATGAGATTTCAGACTAAACTGTTCTTGAGGACTGTGCAGCTTTCTTATCCTGCTTTGTCTGTTTAGAAGTTTGAAAACCCACGTATTGCTTTGTGTCTCAAAGAACTGCAAAAAAATATGCTGTAAATTTGTTTTCTATTCTATTCCAGTTTGTTTCTTGTATAAACACACACACATACACACACACATCTTTTAGTTTGTTTTGTGACATAGTATTCTTACTCAATTTTGCATCAGATTTTTGACAAAACTACTCAGCCTTCCTCCTATTACATCTTCTTCTTTAAATTTTTATTTTGAAATAACTAAAATTTACTTTAAAATTGCAAAATAGTACAATGAGTTCCCATATGCCTTTCATCCAACTCCCACCAGTCTTAACATCCTATATAATAATAGTATAATTATCAAAGCCAGGAAATTAGCAATATTAACTAGATTACAAATTTAATTCAAATTTTATGTGTTTCCACTGATGTTTTCTTCTCTTGCAGGGTCTAATCCAGGACCCTGTATTGAATTACATGTCATGTTTGCTTAGTCTCCTATAATCTGTGACAATTTTTAAATTTTTATTTTTCTTTCATGACCTTGACACTCCTGAAGAGTACTGGCCAGTTGTTTTGCACAGTGTTTCTTAACTTGGGTTTGTTGGACGTTTTCTCATGATTAAATTGAAGGTATTAATTTTGGCAAGAATGTCACAGAAGTTTTATTCATAGCTACTTTTTGAGATTTCTCTCCCCCCTTTCTTAATTGTGGGCACCTTGTTGGAACATTTTTTTCCCTGTCTGCCACCTAACAAAAGTTAATACCTCATATTTGAGATTTTTGCTATAGCAGTATCCCCTTTCTGGAAATCAACTTTTTCTCAGTCATAATGGATGGGTCATGTTAAAGAAACTATAGCTTGTATATCTCAATGCTTAAAGAAACACATGCTTATTTATCACTCATACTACATGTCAATCGCCGGTTGCTAGAGAGACTTTCTTTGCCCATGGTTGTCTATCAGATATTCAGGGTCATGAAGCAGCCACCGCTTTCAGTGCTTCTGGTCATCATAGCAGGCAGTAGGTTACCTCAGCAATTAAATGCCTCAGCATGAACACATCATGTTTCTGCTCTCAATTAAGTGTTTTGATTTAGTTAGAGGTCATCTGTGTGTATGTGTTCAGTCACTCAGTCATTTCCAATTCTTTTATGACCCCATGGACTGTAACCTACTAGGCTCCTCTGTCCATTGAATTTTCCAGACAAGAATACTGGAGTGGGTTGCCATTTCCTCCCCTAGGAGATCTTCCTGATCCGGGTAACAAACCCGCGTCTCTTGTGTCTCCTGCATTGGCGGGTGGATTCTTTACCATGGCACCACTTGGGAAGCCCAGTTAGAGGTCACTAAGAAGTATATTCCTACCATGTGTTTAGAATGGGGAGGCCAGAAATGTTTGACAAACAGCATCAATGTGACCACATTTCTGCTATAATTCTTTCTTTAGTTGCTAAGTCGTGCCCGACTCTTTGTGACTCCATAAACTACAGCATGCCATGCTTCCCTGTCCTTCACTGTCTCCCAGAGTTTGCTCAAACTCATGTCTGAGTTTTAAATATTATAAAGTGTTATAAAAATGATAAATTCTTTATAACATGTAAAGTGATATGCTTTATAGTATTTAAAATAATTTTACAAAATTATTTTCTGATTTTGCATATTATGTGTAATGGAAAAATCTGAAAAGAGAATAAAAGCATGGAAAGCAAACATCACATTTATTCCTAATTCTCCCAGAAATTTTGCCTAAGTGTTTATGCTTGTTTCTTTGCATTTGCTTTTCTCTGTGTGTGTTTGTGTGTCTGTGTGTGTATGTGTAACCAGGATCATACTTCAGAAACAGATTTATATACTGCTAAATTTGACTTACTGTAATTTTACCATTTCAGTACAAATTTTTTGAAATGCTTGTTTTATTATATAGCTATATTGTTTCATCACACATATATATATACTGACATGTTTTTCTTTGTTAGATATATAGTTGCTTTTAATATTATACTATTCTAAAACTGCTATGATATAATCTATATAAAATACATTCTGTGTTTCTACTTATTAACATGGCAGATGAAAGCTGAACAAATTGTCATGAGATTTTGGAAGCTTATATGTGGTGCTTGGTTTATTAGTATTATTTCTGGATATTAACTGTCATGAATAAATAAAGTTCTTGCTGCACCATACTTTAAAGCACAGTGCGTAGAGTGTTCTCACTTACCTGCAAAGCAGTTTCATCCTAATTCCAGATCATCACCAGCCCCAGAGATGAATTTTAAACTGTCTTTTAAATAATAAATGTTTTGCTGTTAATCTTCCTGGCGTTTCCAAGCATGCCTACAAATTCTTGTGATTTTCTCTTATTTAAAAATGACGCAGTGGCAGCCATGAGAATGAGCCTCTCAGATCTCTGATTGCAGGGAGCATAATTGACAGAGGTCCGCAGTTACTGCCGTCTGAGATCCGTCATGGTATTGGCCCCGAGGTCACACTTCCCATGCGCTGCTCTCAGCCAGCGACTAAGCATGGCAGGGCTACTAAGACAGACCCTTTCTGGGAAACAGAACTCCTCTCACCCTTGACCTTGGCTCAAGGACTCCCCGTCAGCTTTGCTGTAACTTTCTTAGAACTGCACTGCTTTTTTTTCTGTGCTCTCTCTTCCACAGGAGTTAGACCTGCATCACAGTGTGATGACTCTTCCAGCCCCCTCTGTTTACCTCCCCATTTCTCCTTCATCAGTGTTCTTCACAGTAAATCTCTTGGACATCTAATCCCATATTGGCATCTGCTTCTCAAAGAATCTGAATTAAATGTACATTATTTTTTTCTGTTTTCATTCTCTCTGTATTAGAAAGAGCATGTTATTTGCTTTCTTGTTTCAGATTTTAATGGCCAGTATTCTAGATATTTGCCATATCCTGTGTGATTGGTCAGGGCAGAATCACAGAGAATAGTTTAAGAAACATATTTTATTGGGGGAAATTGACTTGGCAAGGGTAGCAAGAGAAGACAAATATTTTGATATTGCCACCTTTCCACTAGGAGGCATGCTAAGGACATGGGCCTGCCTTTGCTTTTCTTTGTTAGGGGGCAATTATGAGAACACTTGGACTTCTCAGGTAGTGCTAGTGATAAAGAATCCACCTGCTAATAAAGGAGACACAAGAGACCCAGGTTCGATCCCTGGGTCAGGAAGATCCCCTGGAAAAGGAAATGGCAACCCACTCCAGTATTCTTACCTGGAGAATCCCATAAACAGAAGATCTTGGTGAGCTACCTTCCATGGTTCTGCAGAGAGTCAGACATGACTGAGCACACAGTACACGTGAGAACAAAATACATCAGTGTTCAAGCAGTGCGGGAACCAGGGCACCAAGGTCGTCTGAGAAAGCTAGCTGCCCTGCCTCTGGAGACACTGAGGTTCATGACAGGTGCGTTGCCCTTCCTTTCAGTAGAAGAAATATGCACTCAGTTGCTCACCTCTACAAATATATATGGAACCAGAGAACTGTCCCTTTCCAAATTAGGCAAATTAATTGATTTCTCTGAGACCTAGTTTCCTTTACTATAAAGTGGCACCTAATGGCAGGCTTATCTCCCAGGTTTGTTTGTGGAAGTGAGATAAATACAATAAAAGTCCTACAGTAACACAGTATATAATCTGATACTAAAAGGAGAAGGGGAGAGATTAGAGTCTACAGCACCAAAATCACCTATTGCTGTTGATATTTCAGTTCAGTTCAGTCTCTCAGTCATGTCCGAGTCTTTGCAACCCCATGAACTGCAGGACGCCAGGCCTCCCTGTCCATCACCAACTCCCAGAGTTTACCCAAACTCATGTCCATTGAGTAGGTGATGACATCTAACCATCTCATCCTCTTGTATCACCTTCTCCTCCTGCCTTCAATTTTTCCCAACATCAGGGTCTTTTCAAATGAGTCAGCTCTTCACATCAGGTGGCCAAAATACTGGAGTTTGAGCTTCACCATCAGTCCTTCCAATGAACATCCAGGACCGATTTCCCTTAGGATGGACTGGTTGGATCTCCTTGCAGTCCAAGGGACTCTCAAGAGTCTTCTCCAACACCACAGTTCAAAAGCATCAACTCTGTGCTCAGCCCTCTCTATAGTCCAACTGTCACATTCATACATGACCACTGGAAAAACCATGGCTTTGACTAGACAGACCTTTGTTGACAAATTAAGCTGTGATTTTTCTGCTATTTGTAAGTAACTGATCACTTATAAATCCCTACAGAAATGTTAATTAAAATTCCATAGGCTTTCTAATAGTATCATTATTAGTTCTCTTAGGGATAATTTTTGGTTAATAAAATCAGTCTAAATTACTGAGGAAATCAAAGGAGAGGTTTAAAAGGTTTACTTTGTCTAAATGGTCAAATTAATTAAATTTTATTTTTTTTCTGTAAGCATAGCATTGATGTATCTGTTAATGATAATGGTTCTTTACTTTTTTAGTGAGCAACTTGAGCCTAACAAAGGAAATTTAATTTTTTCAGGGGTGAAATTGGAAAAGATCATGAATAGTTTTCCCCAAACTGGAAACTGATAATTCAAACTATATCCATTTACATACCTAAGGAATTACATGAACCTTCTTCATCTCTGTTGTCTAGAACATAGCCTGGTACATAGTAGATGCTCAAGAAATATTGGATGAATGAACTTGGTATTGGGTTCTTAAGGAGAAGGCAACCGCAAGGAGTAAATTTATTTAAATTAAGAGCAAAGCAGTTGCCCTCACTATGAGCAAGTGTGTTGCTGTGTGTTTACCTTGGAAGGTTTGGATAAGTATGAAATATGCATGTTCTTGTATAGAAGACTTGCACCATAGCTTCACTTGGGTAAGCATGTTTCTGTTTTTCATGTAAATGTAAAATACCATTGGATTCTGGGACAATTCATTTAATCAAGCTAAGCCTCAGTTTCTTCATTGATTAGATCAGGAAAGTGTGTTGGATATTCATTCCAACTCTGGCATTCTAAATTTCCTTTTAGATTTTGGGTTTCACTTCAAGCATACCTTGGTTTTATGGCTATAAATGGGAAAACCTATACTTAGTTCACAGTATCAATAGTATACAATAAAAATAATTTATTTGGTTATGTGTTTTGTAGTCTGCCTTTTTCCTCCATCTTACTTTCCAGAACTTGTGCACATTTTCTTGGTATTAATTTTATTTTTTCCTGCAACTCTACAGGCAAAAAAAGTGTCAATTACTTTTTTAAAGGGCATAAAAATGACTCCATGGAGACTTGGAAGTTATAACAATAAGGGGAATATCTGTTTCTAAATTCAGTGTCTGCTATGGTTCCCAAAGGATTGAGAAGTGTTTTTAAAACATTGTGCGAGTTCATGTTCATGACTAATTGTTATGAAGAGTATTGTGCTCATATAGTATCAGTATGTATAATACAGAAAACCCAAATTGAAGTTTGACAGTACCTATCTCTCATTTTCTTAATTGCCACAAAAACCTATTAAGTTTGCTGGAGCACTGTTTTCATGGAACCACTTTTCTGAGTTTTATCTCAAATTTTACACAGCACCAGGGAAGAGTATTATCTACTCACACAGTCAACAAATCTAGTTTTGTGCTAGTTTCAAACAGTTACACACACTATGTAAGGAGAAATTCATAGAAACTTAAAAAAAAAGAAAAGAAACTTTTTATTTTAGTGAAAATAATAAGTGCCAATAAAGTTGAGATTTTGTCTTTGCTCACCTATGCATCACAAAAGAAATTGGGAGAAGTTGTTCTTTTTATTTAAAATGACCTTTGGCAGGCATGTAAACCTTATCTGGATGTATTTTAGTTGAATTCCTTAAAATAATTCACTTTTGGGCTAAGAGCATGTGAAAAGTTTCAGCCCCCAAAAGTAATTTTTCACAACAAATAACTGAAGCGAGGATTTGGAAGGAAGGTACCATCTGAACTCAAGTTATAGCACTGATAATTTCAAGTCTGAGGAAAACTGATTATAATGTTTGCTCATCTTAGAAGACAGGGAAATCCTAGGTAACGGGGGAGAAAAAAATGTAGTTCAAAAATCTAATTGACTGTACATGCTTAAAATAAATAGTACAAATAACAAAAACACAAAAGAGACTCTTTTTATTATCACATAATTATATAGTTTAAAATCTGAGTTTGGACCCGTTGAAGCACAGAATTTACTTGAAACTTTAAGTACCTCTATCTCTACAGAAAGTCCTAGTGCATACATGGGCAGAGCCAAAAGTCCTAGTATAAAACTGCTGAGAGTGACTAATTAAAGTGTTCTGTGACTTGACAGAGATGATAAAATATGGAGCTGCCTACCTTTAAGGAAAGATTGGTTCATTTTCATGTTCATTTTTTACTATGTATTAGAATAATGTATTTTTTAATAGAAATTCTGAAAGCTTTCAAAAACATAGAAAATAGAACTTTAATGCTGAGAACAAAGTTGAATGACACTTGACTACCTCCCACTTTTTTCTTCTCCATTTTAAAGATCTGGCAACTGAGGATAAATGGCTAGACCAAAGATTTCTGTTAGCTCATCTCAGGATTGGAATTTAATTTTATGACACTCTGCCATTGGTTTTCTTCTCCAGCCTGATATCATCACTTGTTCTGGGATTCCCATGCCTTGGGATTCATACCTGCCTAGTGCTCAAAACTCAGGTTGGATTCTTCTGCCTGGGAATTACCTTGTGATGTTTTCATTGATGTCTTGGGCTGACTTTTCTTTTATCTGAGTGCCATTTATTTATTTTTTCAGTTTTATTTAATTAATTTATTTTTAATTGATTAGCTTTTGGTTGTACTGGGTCTTTGTTGCTGCCTGGGTTTTCTCTAGTTGTGGTGACCTGGGTCTACTCTTCATTGCAGTGCACAGGCCTCTCATTGTGGTGGCTTCTCTTGTTGTGAAGAGTGTGCTCTAGGGCGTGAGGGCTTAGTAGTTGTTCCACACAGGCTTAGTTGCCCTGAGGCATGTGGGATCTTCCTGGACCAGGAATTGAACCCATGTACCCTGCAGATTCTTATCCACTGTGCCAGCAGGGAAGTCCTTGGACTGACTTCAGTTCAGTTCAGTCTCTCAGTCATGTCCGACTCTTTGTGACCCCATAGACTTCAGCACGCCAGGTTTATCTATCCATCACCAACTCCCAGAGTTTACTCAAACTCATGTCCATCAAGTCGGTGATACCATCCAACCATCTTATCCTATGTCATCCCCTTCTCCTCCTGCCTTTAATCTTTCCCAGCATCAGAGTCTTTTCCAGTGAGTCAGTTCTTCACATCAGGTGGTCAAAGTACTGACTTACATGTCCGATTACTTCATGCTGTAACTTTTGCCAATGAACATAATCAAGTATTGCCGAACAAAGTGGCAATGTTGTCCAATGGTGTAGTCTGCGAGTCAGGAGATGGGATTTTGGTCTTTCACCTGATTTCTGTTCCATCACTGTACATAGTTCTGGAATAACCCATGGTTTGAAACATATTAATAGTTGTTTAAGAGTTCAAATGCTGGATTCAAAGCCAGCAGTGTGCTCTTGGAGGAATGATTTGGGAGTGTTGTGCCTGTTTCCTCATCAACTAAAGGAGGTAATAATAAAATATAAATAATAGAATTATTGGAGAAAATGGCAATTTATTTGAAGAGTTTAGCATTATGCCTAACAAAGAGTGTCACTTGATAAAGTGTAGCTACGATTATTAGTATTACTGTGGTGACTTCCCACTATCCATTTAGTAAGCAGTACTGCCATTTACTTCCCTCCTAGAGTTTATTGAAATTTGCTGCATGGAGAAAGGATGAGTTTTTGCATTAGACTTACTTGCATTTAAAATATCAATAACACAAGCTGAAACATCAATTCTACAGGCTACTAGATATATAAACTCTGGATAAGTTATTCACTTTTTCACAGTCCTAGTAGTCCTCATCTGTGAAATAGGGATTGTATCAAAGAATTGTTTTTAAAAAATAAAATGAGAACTAATATTGAGAGTACGAGAGAGAGATTGTGTTTTTGTCAAGTGGTGATGTTGGGGGAGATGGATGGGTTGGGGGAGAGACTAACTCAACTGAGAATCCTGTAAGGTTTTTAAGGAAATAATTTATTTCTGAGCATACTTGCATATTTGATAGTACTTTGGAAGTTTTGTAGGTGTGACATAGAAAGTAAATTGCCCAAATAGAAATTAAGTAAGACATTATCTCTGTTACCCTGTTTAACATGGAACAGTATTCTTGGCAGTTGGCAGCTGTTTGTGAGTATAGTATGTGTGTTAAGGAGCCCAAAGGTCTTTGGAAATTTGAATCCTCATAGCTAATAAAGAACACAAATGGAAATGATAATGTTGCAGTTTCAGTAGACTGGCTTTTGGATTATTTTATAATTATGATGTTATGGTTTTCTCTTACTAAAATACTAACAATTCACTAGGCCAGTAAAGCCTAATAAGTTGGTGGCTTGCCAACTATGATGAACACATCATTTGATTTGCTTCTATGGTTGCAGAAGAGTTTGAGTATTTCTAAAGCAGAAACAGAGAAAAGAAGTCTTATTTAAATAATAAGATCCAGAAGTGAAATAGGAAAGAAAGAAAACTCTCCTGGTATTCAGGGCTCATGTGTCTCTGGTCCAAAATGCCCTCACCTAAGAAGACCCTCTCCAGAAGTATAGCTCCCATGAGATGTTCAGAATGACATCATCAGTTATTACATTTGTCCAATGTTTATAAATAAAATAAAATTTTTTCTCCAAAAGGTCTTTTATTTTGTTATTTATTGGGTTGACCAAAAGGTTTGAATTTTTTACAGAAAACCATGAACAAATGTTTTGTCCAAATTAAAAACTTGTTACTAATTGATTGTTCCTCCAGAGCTAAAGAAAGGGTTGGCAGAAAAGGAGGAGAGAAGAGAAGAACCAAGAGGTATTATAGATTATATCACTGCTCAGAAATATTTACTTATTCTTGCTTCTCCTTATTTAAGGGGTAGAGTATATTTCCCTGTCATTTGATTTTTGGATTTCTGTGATTTGTATTGACCAGCAGACTGCAGTGAAATTGACAGCATCACCAGCCTGAGCCTTGCTCTTAGAGGGCTTCATGGTTTTTTGCTTGTGGTCTTAGGCTTCTGCTATTGCCATGGGGATATTTTTGAGCTTGCCTGTTGTTCAACAAGGAAAAAGAAAGAGTCATGAACAGAGCTGCTCCAGGCAAGTCCAGCCTAAATCGGGTGATCCCCGCCTATCCATTTCTGCATAAGAAGCAAATGCATAGTATTATATGTAACTCAGATTTAGTGTTTGTTATCCAATGTGTCATAGCAATTGATAACTGATGCAGCAGGGCATGCTAAAAGCCAGTTTTGCCTATTTCACAATTTTTCAAGTTCCTTTCCCCTCATGTGAGGCCTGAAGAAACTCATTTAGGGAAATATAGATATAACTGTACTAGAGTCTTTATTCACTTTCTAGGCCCAAATAAAGCATCCATGATTAAGTTTTCCCTTGAAGTGTATCAAATTGCCTCCCTAAAGCTTCCTGTTTTTTAGCTGCATCTATTGTTTTTAATCCACATCTTTCATGAAGAATCTCTTAAATGAAACAAATGATCAGCAGAGGGTGTTCTACTTGTCTCTTTTGCTCTAGTTTTCTTGAATCTTCTCATGGTGATTTGTACAAAGTGACTCTTTGTCTAGGATTGCCTATTCAAATCCCAGGTCCTTAGTCTTAATACTTTATTCTTTAGCTCATTGTTACTTACTATTTTGTACTGTGTTCAGGAAAAATCACGATTATTGGAGATTTTAAAAAGTGGATGAGATGGAAACAGTAAATATATTCATCTTTATTTTGATCCATTCAGACATACTCTTTCACTATTTGTAAGACTTAGAAAATTGAACATATTGTGAGGGCATCTCCAAACTCTGTTTAATCTCTATAAACATACGTCACATTCAGAGTAAAGCAGTTCAGTCAGAACTATAGGTTAAAACATTAGCTTACTCTTCCTCTCTTTACCCAGATGAATCTTGCCCTAGTTTTATAAAGGAAGACACTAGAATTTAGTCATTTGATAAGTTATGAAAACGTTTCAATATGTTAAGTGAAGTCAGTTAAGTTCGGTCAGTCAGTTGTGTCTGGCTCTTTGAGACCCCATGAACTGCAGCATGCCAGGCCTCCCTGTCCATCACCAACTCCCGGAGTCCACCCAAACCCATGTCCATCGAGTCGGTGATGCCATACAACCATCTCATCCTCTGCCGTCCCTTTCTCCTCCTGCCCTCAGTCTTTCCCAGCATCAGGATCTTTTCAAGTCAGTCAGTCCTTCACATCGGGTGGCCAAAGTATTGGAGTTTCAGCTTCAATACCAGTCCTACCAATGAACACCCAGGATTGATCTCCTTTAGGATAGACTGGTTGGATCTCCTTGCAGTCCAAAGGACTCTCAAGAATCTTCTCCAACACCACAGTTCAAAAGCATCAATTCTTCGACACTCAGCTTTCTTTATAGTCAAACTCTCACATACATACATGACTACTGGAAAAACCATAATCTTGACTAGATGGACCTTTGTTGACAAAGTAATATCTCTGCTTTTTAATATGCTGTCTAGGTTGGTGGTAACTTTCCTTCCAAGGAGTAAGCGTCTTTTAATTTCATGGCTGCAATCACCATCTGCAGTGATTTTGGAGCCCAGAAAAATAAAGTCAGCCACTGTTTCCACTGTTTCCCCATCTATTTGCCATGAAGTGATGAGACTGGATGCCATGATCTTAGTTTTCTGAATGTTGAGCTTTAAGCCAACTTTTTAACTCTCCTCTTTCACTTTCATCAAGAGGCTCTTTAGTTTTTCTTCACTTTCTGACATAAGGGTGGTGTCATCTGCATATCTGAGGTTAATCTTGATTTCAGCTTGTGCTTCATCCAGCCCAGCTTTTCTCATGATGTACCCTGCATATAAGTTAAATAAGCACGGTGACAATATGCAGCCTTGACATACTCCTTTTCCTATTTGGAACCAGTCCATTGTTTCATATCCAGCTCTAACTGTTGTTTCCTGACCTGTATACAGTTTCTCACGAGGCAGGTCAGGTGGTCTGGTATTCCCAACTCTTTGAGAATTTTCAACAGTTTATTGTGATCCACACAGTCAAAGGTTTTGGCATAGTCAATAAAGCAGAAATAGATGTTTTTCTGGAACTCTTGCTTTTTTAGTGATCCAGTGGATGTTGGCAATTTGATCTCTGGTTCCTCTGCCTTTTCTAAATCCAGCTTGAACATCTGGAAGTTCACGGTTCACGTATCACTGAAGTCTGGCTTGGAGTATTTTAAGCATTTCTGTACTAGCGTGTGAGATGAGTGCAGTTGTGTGGTAGTTTGAGCATTCTTTGGCATTGCCTTTCTTTGGGATTGGCATGAAAACTGCCCTTTTTCAGTCCTGTGGCCACTGCTGAGTTTTCCAAATTTGCTGGCATATTGAGTGCAACACTTTCACAGCATCATCTTTTAGATTTGAAATAGCTCAACTGGAATTCCATCACCTCCACTAGCTTTGTTCTTAGTGATGCTTCCTAAGGCCCATTTGACTTCACATTCCGGGATGTCTGGGTCTAGGTGAGTGATCACACCATTGTGGTCATCTGGGTCATGAAGATCTTTTTTGTATAGTTCTTCTGTGTATTCTTGCCACCTCTTCTTAATATCTTCTGCTTCTGTTAGGTCCCTACCATTTGTGTGCTTTATTGAGCCCAGATGTTCCCTTGGTATCTCTAATTTTCTTGAGGAGATCTCTAGTCTTTCCCATTCTATTGTTTTCCTCTATTTCTTTGCACTCATCGCTGAGGAAGGCTTTCTTATCTCTCCTTGCTATTCTTTGGAACTCTGCATTCAAATGGGTATGTCTTCCCTTTTCTCATTTGCTTTTCGCTTCCCTTCTTTTCACAGCTATTTTTAAGGCCTCCTCAGACAGCTATTTTGTTTTTTTGCATTGCTTTTCCTTGGGGATGATCTTGATCCCTGTCTCCTGTACAATATCATGAACCTTCATCCATAGTTCATCAGGCACTCTGTCTATCAGATCTAGTCCCTTAAATTTATTTCTCACTTCCACTGTATAATCATAAGGGATTTGATTTAGGTCATACCTGAATGACCTAAATCATTCAGACCTAGTGGTTTTCTCCACTTTCCTCAATTTCAGTCTGAATTTGGCAATCAGGAGTTCATGATCTGAGCCACAGTCACTTCCCGGGCTTGTTTTTGCTGTCTCTATAGAGCTTCTCCATCTTTGGCTGCAAGGAATATCATCGATCTGATTTCAGTGTTGGCCATCTGGTGATGTCCATGTGTAGAGTCTTCTCTTGTGTTGTTGGAAGAGGGTGTTTGCTATGACCAGTGTGTTCTCTTGACAGAACTCTGTCAGCCTTTGCCCTGCTTCATTCTGTAGTCCAAGGCCAAATTTGCCTGTTACTCCAGGGGTTTCTTGACTTCCTACTTTTGCATTCCAGTCCCCTATAATGAAAAGGACATCTTTTTTGGGTGTTAGTTCTAGAAGGTCTTGTAGGTCTTCATAGAACCGTTCAACTTCAGTTTCTTCAGTGTTACTGTTTAGGGCATAGACTTGGATTACCATGATAATGAATGGTTTCCCTTGGAAACGAACTGAGATCATTCTGTCATTTTTGAGATTGCATCCAAGTACTGCATTTCGGACTCTTTTGTTGATTACGATAGCTACTCCATTTCTTCTAAGGGATTCCTGCTCACAGTAGCAGATATAATGATCATCTGAGTTAAATTCACCCATTCCAGTCTATTTTAGTTCTCTGATTCCTAGAATGTCAATGTTCTCTCTTGCCATCTCCTGTTTGACCACTTCCAATTTGCCTTGATTTATGGATGTAACATTCCAGGTTCCTATGCAGTATTGCTGTTTACAACATCGGACCTTGCTTCTATCACCAGTCACACCCACAACTGTGTGTTGTTTTTGCTTTGGCTCCATGCCTTCATTCTTTCTGGAGTTATTTCTCCACTGATCTCCAGTAGCATATTGGGCACCTACCGACCTGGGAGTTCATCTTTCAGTGTCCTATCTTTTTGCCTTTTCATCCTGTTCATGGGGTTCTCAAGGCAAGAATACTGAAATGGTTTGCCATTCCCTTCTCCAGTGGACCACATTCTTAGGGGAACAAAGCAGAACTTATGTAGTATTTTTCCCTATATATCTCTGATATTTGCATGATGCATTTTAAAACTGACCCACACTGTTATTTTTCAGAACATAGTTATTTCTTATTCAGGATTCTTCCCTTTATGGTGTTATTATAAGTTGACAATTATGAGTATGACAATAGTGATCCTTTCTTACTACTCAATATTAATTCTATTAGAGAATCTTTGTGTGCTCTAAAAATCTCTTTCCTATTTCCAAGTTTAAATTTGACCCAACTTTCATCAATCCATTCTTCAGCTAATAATCAGTGATATTTTAAAGTTAAAATCAGATTATCTCTCTTATTTTTTGCTTAAATTCTTTAATCATTTCCAATTTCACATGGAATAAAACTTAATGTGTTAAATGAGGTCCTAAGTTCTTTATTTCTCTTGCTTTTCTTTTATGACAGCCTCACTGTATTCTTTCATATTCTTTGAAAACTCCTATTCTGGAAAATTTATTCCTCATCTCAAGCTTTAGCATGTAGCATTTGCAAAAACATGGAAGTATAAGAATATATGGAAAATTCAGAAAAGGAAAAATTGTTCATTATGAATGTGGCATAGGGACATATCAGGAGTGGTTGCAAAGATTAGCTTGTGTTTGCTCATATGCTGCAGGAAATATTTGTGTTTATGTCAGTTCATGTGATACTATATGCATTATACATATATAATGTATATAAGTGCATATGTATCATGTTTTTCTTCATAAATCAAGATAAAATATAATAAATTTGAATTGGCAGCTGTGATCAAATGTCTTTACTACATAGGTGATATAAATTATTTGAGTTCTTTGAGCATCAAGTTTTTCATGTGAAAAAGAAGGATACCTACTCACAGGGTTGTATTTCAGATAATTTTTTTTTTGTACACACTAAATATTTAGCACATTGGAGATATTCTGTACAAAACAGGGAGTTCACTGAAGTGAGGAATGTTAAGCACAAGACACAGATTTTACTCCCAATGAGATTATAAATTCTCAGAACAGAAGTCTTTACAGGGCAAAAGGGGTAAGTATCCATTAACCTACTCACCTTTTAATATGATGACTAAAAATAATAAAACTTTCTGGACTGAGAATTCCATTTCCCTAATACAGACTCCTGCCATGAGGTCACTGAGGAAAGCTTTGATGGTGAGCATTAACCTCAAATATTTGAAGAACTAAATTCACCATGTTTGTATGGCCAGGACCCACAGACACTGTGCATTTCTCTCTGATTAAGCACGTTTCAATATTAACTAACATATTAAATGTTATTACCTTTTGGTAATGAAGCTTCCAGGAGCACCTTAGCCAGCTATGTCGTTCACGAAAACAGCTTAAAATTATGACACTAGTTTAGTTTTAAAAATATTATGAGCAGGTCAGGTAACAGAAATTATTGTAATGCCTAAAGGAAATGAAGGGGCTTCCTAGGTGGCACTAGTGGTAAGGAACCCGCTTGCCAATGCAGAAGACATAAGAGATGTGGGTTTGATCCCTGGGTTGGGAAGATCCCCTGGAGGAGGGCATGGCAACCCCCTCTAGTACTCTCATCTGGAGAATCCCATGGACAGAGGAGCCTGGTGGGCTACAGTCCATGGGGTTGCAAAGAGCTGGACACAACTGAAGTGATTTAGCAGCATACCAATGGAAATAAATACAAAAGCATCTAAGAAAACAAGAAATTTGTAGTCTTTGTATTACTTTGCAAAGAGCTCAAAGTTTAGATTTTAACAAATAAACTAAACACTATCCTTTACAAATTTGTCACAAAACTCATGAGGACAGATGTTTTTTACCTGATTATTAATGCCTCGGGTAACTACTATAAATGAAGTTGTGATATTCTAACTTTCAAGGACTTTTATTTTGGCCAGAATCCATAATTGGATAAGAAGGTTTTTAAAAACAAATTCAGCCTCAAAAAGTTGAAGATCTACTGTGATACCAACTGGAAAGGCCTAATGTAGTAGAATGCAAATATTAACCATGAGTTTATAAACTGCATAACACATTCAATAATAATTTCATCTTACAGAAGCATTGTTTTTTTATTTGGTTTTGCCAAACTACAGGCTCAATCTAAAGAATTTTCTATAGAATTTTCAATTACTCACTTGGAAATAAATACAAGGCTTCCTTCCCTGGGATAGAAGCTTAACTGTTATATTCTCTCTGATATTTGGTGGTTCTAAATGAGAGAGGAGTAGAGATAGAGTGAATATGGCAGGCTTAGTTCACTACATTTGTTGTGAAATGTAGGCTTAAATCCTGGGTAGTGGTTTCATGACACTGGGCAAATTATTTAATTTCTCCATGTCTCAGTTTACTTCTGAAGATGATAGTAATGATCCTCACATTAATGTGATGAGGTAACAGCTAGAAGGTATGTGTATTGTTTTAGTAGATTGAATTCCCCAGAAAGCTAACTCTGACTTGAAGATTAAGTTCATTATGGAGTATTCTTGGGATAAACACTGTGGAAGGAAGTATGCAGAAATGGAATTAGGCAGAGGGAGAAGTTGAGCAGCAGTGCAGTATCAGTGGAAACCTCAGCTAACCTGTGGAGAATTCTGTAGATACGATGAATCTTTAGGTGTCCTGAGTTTGGATGAAAGGAATGAGCCGTTTTACTCACTCATTGATCAGTCATAAGATGAGGCCATCTGAAATGGTGAAGTGACCTGGGCTGAGGCTGTTTGCTTCAGCGGAGGCAATCACTGAAGAGGGCTTGGCAGCTTGAGGGCTGTCAGTCAGCAGCAGTATTTCTGGGGTGATCGATCCTCCCTTTCTGAAGGGAATCCGGGCAGCACTTTAGTGTCCGCTACAGTTAGTCATGGGCTTCCCTTGTGGCTTAGCTGGTAAAGAAGTCATAAAGTGTTTAAGTCTAAGTTTTAACAGTGTATGTTATTGTGAGAAGGGTCATCTTTCATATTTCAAAGAGACGTTAAAAGTTCCATCCTGCCTCCTTTTATTCAGCTGCACTGCTGTTCTATTTGAATTTGCTCTTCTATATTGTGTCAGGCACCCTACGGGGTGTCTTGCATATCTTATATCAATTAATTTTCATGATAACCTGGTAAGTTTGCATCTTTTTCAACAGGTTACTAGAGGAAACTGATGTCAAAATGGAGGGTATAAGCATTTTACTTTACAAATCTAATAAATAGCTAAATATGGATGTAATTCCAATTTTTTTAAAATATAAAGTCAGATATTTTATTTAGGACTTTGGTGTAGTTGGACTTTGCTATAATTTATAACTTATTCAAGCTATTTTGGCTAAATCTTTTAATGCCTATAAGGATTTTACTTTAGCATATGCTATCAACAACAATTATTGTATTAAGATTAAATGTTAAATCTTTTGATTTTTATGTAATTTTTTTAGTAGGTTAGTTACATGAATTTAGTTTAATTATTAAAAATTGTGTTTAATTTGGATAAACAAGTAGACCTAGAATTTTCATAAATATCTGACAAATATTCTTATATCTTATATAAAGCATTTTGCCTCCATAATTTCTTACTATGCTATAGACTCATTTTGACCTGGCAGCCCAACTGATTAAAATAAACAGTTACCTGTTAAATATCAGTGTCCAAAATAGAGTGAACTGGAAATATCACAAGATATATGATACACACATTAGGTGGTCTTTAAACAAGTCATTTTGTTCTTTGAGATACAGTAGATAGAGGAGCATAAGCAGTACACCATGAGAAGTTAGCAAAGAACAGCTGGGTTTTTCAAGTACCTCACTCTTGTAGAGCAGAAGTGTGCGTGGCATATTCAGTTAAGGGATTGAGGAGGAGGAGTTAGGGACCTTTCTCCTAACCAAGGGCTCAGAGGAAAACTTTGGAGGTACAGAAAAAGTGAAAAGGAGACTCAAATGAGAAAAAACACAATGTATCTTAGGCATACACCTCTACAAGCCAATAGATAACAGGAATAGCTTTTGTTTTGGCCTGAAACCAAGGATTGTAATCATATGAAACATGTGGGGTTGGCTACTTTATTTATATATGTTTTGGTAGCACCACATGACATGCAGGACCTCCATTCCACTAGGGATTGAATCCATGCCCCCTGCAGTGGCAGCACAGAGTCTTAACCCGTGGACTGCCAGAAAAGTCCCTTAAATTGCCTATTTTAGAAGGCTTCCAAAAGCATCATTCTCAGCAGTTTAGTGATAGAAAAGAACAGCATCAGTTTCCAGGTTATGCGATCAGAGATCAGCTTCATCACAGAAGAGTTACTAGAAATTTCCCCCAAGTCATGGCACCAGAGTTTCAGACAGTTTTAGCCTCTGATAGTGATATGATCTTTTCTTAAAAATCTTTTGTGAGTGTGTCTTCAAGGTATTTCAGAGGTAGATTGGAATGTATTACATTGGGACCTGAATGTGATAGTTAAGATGAATTTTAAACAAGAAATTCTTGGAGTGACATAGGTCAATCCCAATTTCACTCCCCTTCACAGGAACAGATAATAACTATTCATGGACAAGGTACCACTGAGAAAATCCTAGAAAACATCGGAGAAGCTAAAGCACTCCCTGCATCACAAAAACCAAGACAGAACCATTCAGAAGAATAAAAAGAGCATCTACATGCTAACTTAATGCCTCTCCTACAGGCTGGCCGAGTGACCAAGCCCTGCATACTCCCCCATAATACCCATGAGGCAAGACCAGAGTTCAGTTAGTTCAGTTCAGTTGCTCAGTTGTGTCCGACTCTTTGCAACCCCATGGACTGCAACACACCAGGCTTTCCAGTTCATCACCAACTCCCAGAGCTTGTTCAAACTCATGTCCATTGAGTCGGTGATGCCATCCAACCATTTTATTCTCTGTCATCCCCTTCTGCTCCTGCCCTCAATATTTCCCAGCATGAGGGTCTTTACCAAGGAGTAAATTCTTCGCATCAGATGGCCAAAGTATTGGAGCTTCAGCTTCAGCATCAGTCCTGCCAGTGAATATTTAGGACTGATTTTCTTTCGGATTGACTGGTTTGATCTCCTTGCAGTTCAAGGGACTCTCAAGAGTCTCCTCTAACACCACAGTTCAAAAGCATCAATTCCTCAGTGCTCAACTTTCTTTATGGTCCAACTCTCACATCCATACATGACTATTGGAAAAACCATAACTTTGACTAGGTGGACCTTTGTCAGCAAAGTAATGTCTCTGCTTTTCAATATGCTGTCTAGGTTGGTCATAGTTTTTCTTCCCAGGAGCAAGCATCTTTTAATTTCATGGCTGCAGTCACCATCTGCAATAATTTTGGAGCCCAAGAAAATGAAATCTGTCACTGTTTCCATTGTTTCCCCATCTATTTGCCATGAAGTGATGAGATCAGATGCTATGATGTTAGTTTTCTGAATGTCGAGTTTTAAGCCAACTTTTCCACTCTCCTCTTTCACTTTCGTCAAGAGGCTCTTTAGTTCTTTCTCACTTTCTGCCATAAGGGTGGTGTCATCTGCATATCTGAGGTTATTAGTATTTCTCACAGCAATCTTGATTCCAGCTCGTGCTTCATCATGCCCAGCATTTTGCATGATGTACTCTGCATAGAAGTTAAATAAGCGAGGTGACGACATACAGCCTTGACGTCCTCCTTTCCCAATTTGGAACTAGTCTGCTGTTCCATGTCCAGTTCTAACTGTTGCTTCTTGACCTGCATACAGATTTCTCAGGAGGCAGGTCAGGAGGTGGTCTGGTATTCCCAACTCTTTAAGAATTTCCACAGTTTGTGGTGATCCACACAGTCAAAGGCTTTGGCATAGTCAATAAAGCAGAAATAGATGCTTTTCTGGAACTCTCTTGTTTTTTCCATGATCCAATGGATGTTGGCAATTTGATCTCTTGTTCCTCTGCCTTTTCTAAATCCAGCTTGAACATCTGGAAGTTCACGGTTCACATAATGTTGAAGCCTGGCTTGGAGAATTTTGAGCATTACTTTACTAGTGTGTGAGATGACTGCAATTGTGTGGTAGTTTGAGCATTCTTTGGCATTGCCTTTCTTTGGGATTGGAATGAAAACTGCCCTTTTCCAGTCCTGTGGCCACTACTGAGTTTTTCAAATTTGCTGGCATATTGAGTGCAGCACTTTCACAGCATCATCATCTTTTAGGACTTGAAGTAGCTCAACTGGAATTCCATCACCTCCACTAGCTTTGTTCTTAGTGATGCTTCCTAAGGCCCACTTGACTTCACATTCCAGGATGTCTGGGTCTAGGTGAGTGATCACACCATTGTGGTTATCTGGGTCATGAAGATCTCTTTTGTATAGTTCTTCTGTGTAATCTTGCCACCTCTTCTTAATATCTTCTGCTTCTGTTAGGTCCATACCATTTCTGTCCTTTACTGTGCCCATCTTTGCATGAAATGTTCCCTTGGTATCTCTAATTTTCTTGAAAACATCTCTAGTTTTCCCCATTGTATTGTTTTCCTCTATTTCTTTGCATTGATCGCTGAGGAAGGTTTTCTTATCTCTCCTTGCTATTCTTTGGAACTCTGCATTCAGATGGATATATCTTTCCTTTTCTCCTTTGCCTTTTGCTTCTCTTCTTTTCTCAGCTATTTGTAAGGCCTCCTCAGAGAACCAGAGAACCATTTTGGCTTTTTGCATTTCTTTTTCTTGGGGATGGTTTTGATCACCGCCTCCTGTACAGTGTCACTAACCTCTGTCCGTAGTTCTTCAGGCACTCTGTTTATCAGATAATCCCTTGAATCTATTTCTCACTTCCACTGTATAATCATAAGGGATTTGATTTACATCATACCTGAATGGTCTAATGGTTTTCCCTACTTTCTTCAACTGAAGTCTCTAATTTGCAGTAAGGAGTTCATGATCTGAGCCACAGTCAGCCCCTGGTCTTCATTTTGCTGACAGTATAGAGCTTCTCCATCTTTGTCTGCAAAGAATATAATCAATCTGATATTGCTATTGACCACCTGGTGATGCTCATGTGTTGAGACTTCTGTTATGTTGTTGGAAGTGGGTGTTTGCTATGACCAGTGCGTTCTCTTGACAAAACTCTGTTACTCTTTGCCCTGCTTCATTTTGTGCATCAAGACCAAACTTGCCTATTACTCTATGTATCTCTTGACTTCCTACTTTTGCATTCCAGTCCCTTATGATGAAAAGGACGTGTTTTTTTTTGTTTGTTTGTTTTTGTTTGTGTTTGTTCTAGAAGGTCTTTTAGGTCATCATCGAACCATTCAACTTCAGCTTCTTTGACAAAAGTGGTTGGGGCATAGACTTGGATTACTGTGATATTGAATGGTTTGCCTTTGAAACGAACAGAGATCATTCTGTCATCTTTGAAATTGCACCCAAGTACTGCATTATGGACTCTTTTGTTGACTATGATGGCTACTCCATTTCTTCTAAGGGATTTCTGTCCACAGTCGTAGATAGAATTGTCATCTGAATTAAATTCAGCCATTCCAGTCCATTTTAGTTCACTGATTCCTAATAAGTTGTTGTTCACGCTTGCCATCTCCTGTTTGACCACTTCCACTTTACCTTGATTCATGGACCTAACATTCCATGTTCCTATGCAATATTGTTCCTTATAGCATCGGACTTTATTTCCATCACCAGTCACATCCACAACTGGTTGTTGTTTTTGCTTTGGCTCATCCCCTTCATTCTTTCTGGATCTATTTTTCCATTCTTCTCCAGTAGTATATGGGGCACCTCCAAACCTGGAGAGTTCATCTTTCATTGTGGTATCTTTTTGCCTTTTCATACTGTTTCATACTGTCCAGAGTAGGGACTGCTAAGAAGCAACCCACAGTGGTAAGGAAGCTGAATGTCTGCAAGAACTGTAGACTCAGAGGTCTCCCCTACAGCTCTTAGCACTGTGGGAGATTGTGGAGGAACCTGCAAGGCTTGGTCATTGGGAATTTGATTGTGATTGAAAAAAGGGGAGGAGCTCACAACACTTAGATCTGGGCAGACAGAGTTCCTACCTACAGTACACAAGTTGTAATCCCAACCAGTGACTGTGCTCTTAAAGAGCCAAGACAGTGGTACAGTTTGACCAAGGTACTGAGTGGGGTGTGAATCTGCCTGATTTGGATCCTTAAAGGGAAAGCCTTGCTAGCCATGCAACCTGGTCTACCCCACCCACTGCTCACCCAGGCAGAGGAGCTGTCATAGCCCCACCTCTGCTGAGTGTAGCTCCTGGCCCTGCCCTACCAGAAAGCCTATCCAGAAGACATGGAAGCTCTGTAGCCCACCGACACTCAAGTGGAGAGTTAGGCAGACAGAGCCAATCTTATGCAGAGCAGAGCCAGTGTCCTCATTCAGCTAAGTAACTTGGGGCCTTGGTTGGGTTGAGTCAAGACTGCAAAGAACCTTGCTATCCTTGGAGCCAGTTTTACCCAGACAGGGAAATGAATTTGTAGCTCTGCCTATGACTGAATACAACCTTGCACCCATCTGACTGGGTAACCTAACTAGAGTATACAGGAAGCTACAGACCCATGCAACAACCCTGCTTACAATGTCACTTGAACAGAGAGAACAACCAGTGGCTTTCCTCATCTGCAGAGCAAAACTGGTGTCCCCATTTGGCTGGGGAATTCAGCCCACATCCTTACTTGATTCACATCCCCAGACAGAGAGTACTGCAACTCTTGGGGCTGTTCTGCTGCCTGCCAAGGGCAGGAAAGCTAATTCATAGCCCCACCTACATGAATATAGTACCCTATTAGTATACTACCCTATATAGCCCTATTCTCTAGGAAGCCCAACCAAAAAACCCAGACAATCACAGAGCCTATCCTACAGCCCATCCCGCCGAGCCAGCAGCTCTGTCCAGCTGTTCTCAGCCAGTGGCACCACTGCCGCTCCACCTCAGGTCTTGGGCAATGGCCTTGCCCCAGTTAGTAAGCTCTGCCTGCCCAAGGACATTACCAGCTGACTCATGCAGAAATCCAGAGTGAACTGTCTCTCTACCAAACACATTAGGATGGTTCAACATATGCAAATCCATAAATGCGATACACCACATTGATAGAACGAAATATAAAAATCATCATTTGATCATCTCAGTAGATGCAGATAAACCACTGGACAAAATTCAATATCCTTTCATGACAAAAACTCTCAACAAATCAGGTATAGAAGGAACATAACATAATAAAAGCCATATATGACAAGTCCATAGCTAACATCATACTTAGTGGTGAAAGGTTGAAAGCTTTCTTGCCATGATCAGGAAAAGGACATGGGTGCCCACTCTTACCACTTACTGGAAGTCCTGACTGGAGTATTAGGCAAAAAAAATTTTTAAAAAGGCCACCAAATCAGAAAAGAAGAAGCAAAATTGTCTCTGTTTGAAGATGATATATCCTATAATAGAAAATCATAAAGACTCTATGAAAAAGTGTTACGTCAATATGTATAATCTGGTAACTATAGTTAACAATACTATATTAAGTGCTTGGAAATAGCTAAGAGAGTAGATCATTAATATTACCACCAAAAAATGAAATCTTCATCATGTGAGGTGATGGAAGAATTAACAAACTCTTTGTTGTCACTGTTCAGTCGCTAAGTTGTGTCCAACTCTTTGTGACACCATGGACTGCAGCATGCCTGGCTTCCCTGTCCTGCCCTGTCTCCTGGAGTTTGCTCAGATTCCTGTCCATTGGATTAGTGATCTCTGCCATCTCATCCTCTGCTGCCTCTTCTCCTCCTGCCTTCCGTCTTTCCCAGCATCAGGGTCTTTTCCAATGAGTCAGCTCTTCGCATCAGGTGTTCAAAGTACTAGAGCTTCAGCATCAGTTCTTCCAATAAATATCCAGGGTGGATTTCCTTTAGGATTGACTGGTTTGATCATCTTGCCATCCAAGGGACTCTCAAGAGTCTTCTCCAGCACCACAATTCGAAAGCATCAATTCTTTGGTGCTCAGCCTTCTTTATTAACTAACTCTACTGTGGTAATAATCATTTCTCAATATATAAGTATCAAATCATCACACTGTACATTTTAAACTTACACCAAATTGAAACCATTAGGTGTCATTTCAGGGGCTCCAAAGAACTCCAGTACCATAGGCCTTTATGTCTCAGCACAGAAAGAATTCAGCGAGAGGCAAAGTGATATGAAGTGATATGAAGATATGAAGTGATTTATTAGAATAGGATACTTGTGAAGTTTACGAGCAGTGGGTGAGAAATCCCATGCCCTGAGAATGTACTGGGCTATAGTTTTATAGTCAAAGGAAAAATGGGGAGGAGGAGAAGACCTTCTTTGTCTTTCTTGAGTAGACATCATGTTTCCATCATCAACTCTTCTAGGTTGAGCAGGGGAGTTTTCTTGTCCCTATATTGTTGGGGCCAGTGTGAGGAAGGCAGGAGAGACTCCATCTTGAAGCCTGTCATCCATCTTAAAGACAGGATGTGAACCTGAACCTTGCCCAAGAGTGAAGAAACCATTGCTAATGAAAACCAGGTCTCCCGGTGACTTCCCTCCCTACAGATGACAAACGGAGATTGTAGTTGAGGTCAGGCTGCCCCTGTTAGATTAACCATAGAGACATTCCCCCTTGATGTATTATCATTGTCCCCCCACCCTCCCGTTAACCTTAATTGCTTGTTCTCCTTGCACTTAATTGTTGTAAAGCTCAATCATATACAACAAAGGGGTTGCTAACATGTAACCAGTCACGTTCAGTTCAGTTCAGTCGCTCAGTCATGTCCGACTCTTTGCAACCCCATGAATCGCAGCACGCCAGGCCTCCCTGTCTATCACCAACTCCTGGAGTTTACTCAAATTAATGCCCATCGAGTCGGTGATGCCATCCAGCCATCTCATCCTCTGTCGTCCCCTTTTTCTCCTGCGCCCAATCCCTCCCAGTATCAGGGTCTTTTCCAATGAGTCAACTCTTTGCATGAGGTGGCCAAAGTACTGGAGTTTCAGCTTCAGCATCAGTCCTTCCAATGAACACCCAGGACTGATCTCCTTTAGGATGGACTGGTTGGATCTCCTTGCAGTCCAAGGGACTCTCAAGAGTCTTCTCCAACAAGTCACGTAGTGGGGGATATAAAACTGGGCCTCTCAGCAACATCAGTGTCCTTGTTGGGAACTGATTCCCCTTAGACCCACTGGTGTAATAAACTGTACTCCACTGTCTTGAGTGGTCTCCCAGGTGTGTTTTGCGACTCCTGATTCCACAACAACATGATCAAGCTAGATTCACAAATTATTGATTTTTATGTGTGCAGAGAGCATGTCCTAGGGATTATTAACTTAATGAGCTCACTGGGTAGGATATGGGTCTCATATCACTATTGTTTTATTGTTTGGGGGCATGTTTTGTGGTCAAGCAAACCTACTTTCTTAAGTCATCATTGACTTACATGGCTCTTCCACCTTTTTTCTACTTAGAGTTCACTAGTGTGATTAATCATTTAGTCACCTGTTTTATTTCTTTACTCTGTGCATATAAAACTTATATGTCAATTATATCTCAAGAAAGCTGGAAAATCCATAAAATTCACTGCTTCCCAAGAGGCCAATCCTCAACTAGATAAGGACTTGTGCCAGAATGAAACTCAATACACTGCTTCCTTCTTTGAGAAAGTCATACCATGAAAAAGAGAAAGTTGGCTGAATGAAATAGTGTGCTTGGTAATATAGCTGATTTACATTTTGGCATAAGCTCCTAATCTCACTGTTGCCTGGTCATGGACAGACAGCCATGAACTTGGTGTAGCATAGTTTTACATATATCATTTAACTTAATCCTCAAATCCATGTTATGAGAAATAATTATTAACCTCATTTTACAGGGAATTCAGATCCAGAAGTTTAGGATAATTCACTCAAGTGTCTGCAATTAGCAAGTGTTGGTTAAGGATTTTCAATGCAGATTGACTCCATTGTCGTCCTGTTTAATTATTGTGCTTTACTGACATTTGGAATATAAATGGGCTTTAGAAGTTTTTACACAATAATTTTTAAAATGAAACCTCATGTGTATTTCAACACATAAAATAGAGAAAAGTGGATATATTTGGTTTGGTTTGGGAAAACAGAATTTGACGTCTTATTTACTTAGACTCTGTCTGCCCCATTATTGTGGCCACGCGTTCTGGGAAACAAACTCACTCAGAAGGACAATGCAGATAGTGGAGTGAAGTTTATTACACCTGTGGGCCCAAGGCAGAGTCTCTTCTTAGCCAAGGACCCCAACCAGTTTTTGTGAAAACCTTATATACCCTAAGTGTTCGTGCACTAAACCACCTCGTAAATTCCCTGAAACTAGTCTGAACAAAGGGAAAAGAAATATACGATCAAAGTTAACCCGTGATTCATATGCCTTAAGCCTAGGTAGTTAACAATGGACAATTATCAATAGGCCTGTGGTCATGCTCCAATAAGCATAATAGAATGTATGATTCTATTCAGTTACACAGATAATTAGGCTATTCTTTTAGGCTACGGAGAGCTCTGGGGCTCTTCCTTCTGGGGGCCTGGTTTTCCAGTTGGTACGTTGTTTCCATAGATACTGGGAATATAGCTCAAAGTCCACAGTCCGGCCCAAGATGGCATCTTGCTTTCAAGATAGAGCCTGTTCTGTTTCCTCCTTCACCATCTGCCTTGTTTTGTGTCTCTAGATACAACTTGGACCCCTCTAGACTAGATTATACTGGAAACCGGAATAGCTGTTAGAGTACAAACAAGTTTTATTTTGTTCACTTGATAGCATAACAAGGTATGTATGTATTTACAATCAGAATACACAAAATACAGTTTCATTTTGGGGATCAGAGCTGTAGAGAATAAAAAGAAGTTATTATTCAAAAGTCTGAGGAAACACTGATAAATCAACCCAAGATCTTCAACCTGGGAGTATCTTATTATTCTTGTTTCATTGGCTCCTTTAAGTCTGCCTTTGCCATGCTTTTATTGATACAAAACAATCATTTGGGAAACCCAAATATGATAAAAGAAGCAGATTTCTCAGTATATGCAAGTACATGTTAATTCTATTTTAAAATTCTTTTCAGAGGATGCTGAAAGCATGTCAATACTTCTACCATTGTTATGATGAACTCTTTGTTAAGGTTAGTTGCCTCGGGTTTAAAAAGTGTAGATATGTTGTTTCTTTCACTGAAATTAGCTCTTTCTAAGCCCTGGAGGGATAAAGTTTGAATTGCATCTGTGATTCCTAATATTTATGTACTGAAGTTTGCATACAACTGAAGTTCTACACTGTAGATTACATTGCTTCTAGGCAAAAGTTTAGGATTAAAACATAGAGTTAACAGAGACTTTGCAATGTGAAAATGTATTATATGAAAATATCCATGTTAACATAAAATATGTCCCAATCTTATTTTCAGTAAAACAATTTTATACCATACATATAACTATTAAGTGACCAAGTAAAATAGCAGCCCACCAAAACTAATTATTTGACTTATCTCCCTCAAAATATTTCTTAAAGTATGCTTCCATTACTAAAGTCATACTGAAACAGCCACAAGCATCATTCAAATAAATATTCCAGATTATGCAGTTCACCACCAAGAGGAAATCCATTATTAAGTATCAGAGCACTTGCTAGTTCCACTCATTCTGCTCGGTAGTAGTTATTGTCACTTGCCATTCCATAATTTGTACTCCACTCAGACCTAATGGCTTTCAGCTGCTAAAACAAACAAAACTGTTTTTAATCTTGGATTCCTCCTGACACAGTTCTTTTTTTATGGAACCCACTCTATTTTTAATAGAGTAGTTAATGCTCCTTGCTGTAACAAAATTTCCACAATCTCTTCCTTTAACTCAAAAAATGTACTGCATTTTATCAGACCTGAGATGCCACCTTAATATAAGGTGCATTGTTTTATGTAGTGCCAAGAAAAGAAAAAAAAGGAATTCATCCAGTTAAACTATGGTATATTGATTCCTTATCACTTTAATTTTAAGAAGAATCCTTATTATAGAGAAATTAAAATGTGAGGAGGACAAGTACCAGAGCATCCATGATATCGCATTCTCCTTGTGCATAGTCTACGGAAGATCATCTAACTGGAAGGGATCTCCCTCAGGCTGTGACTAAGGTATCCTAGCTCTTTCCATCTTGAGGCGCTACTGTCCCCTGGTGACTTCTGAGTTCTCCACTGGATTCAATCCACTGAGATTAGCAAGAAGCCACAAGAGAGACATAGTGGATGGTAAAGGTTGTTTCAAATGTCATATCTAGGAGTGTCATACATCACAGTCAGTCACATTCTTTTGATAGCACTGATCATATGACACATCTAGATTTATGAAGAGGAGGAATATATTCTTCCTGTGGTCCAGGAGGAAGATGAAATGGTGTAAAAATCACATGGTATCGCTACTTCAATTCAGCCCCTATCAATCACTTCCACTCGTCTTTTAATATTTAGCACAAAAATCACCTTCTCTGTTCAATTTATTCTTATTCATTACTCTCCCAAGTTAAAGTGACTGCTCTTTCTTTTGTGCTGTACTGATTTTCTGATGTAAAATTAATAACCCTGTTTGTTTACGTTCGACAGTGTCATAGTCTGCTAGGGCTGCCATAACAAAATGCCATAGACTATGTGGCTTAAACAAGAGAACTTCATTTGCGCATAGTTCTGGAGGCTAGAAGTTCAAGATCAAGGTGCCAGTAGTGTACCTTTCTGGTGAGACCTCTCTTCCTTGCTTGCACACAGCTGCTTTCTCACAGTTTACTCATGTGTCCTTTCCTCTTGTGTGTGCACCCACCAAGAGAGAAATCTCTCTGGTGTCTGTTCCTCTTCTGTAAGGATATCAGTCCTCTTGGATTAGGGCCCCACCCTTATGACTTCATTGAACCTTAATTACCTCTTTAAAGGCCCCATCTCCAAGTACAATGACATTGGGAGGTTAGGATTTCAACATATGAATTTTGGAGAGGCACAATTTAATCCACAGTAGATAGCAAGTGTTTTTAAACAGTGGATCCCTTGTGCTTAGAAGAATTTGGGAAATTAATAAATTTGTTTTAGTTTAATTGGAATTAAATTGGAAGCTGAAGAAGGGAAACTTCTGGGTTATAGGTCTAGAATTTATGTCATTTATCTGTGATTTTTAACCTCTTCAGACACAAGTTTCTTCATTAAAATTTTTGGGGATTACAACAGATGGTCTTTAAGCCTTTTTTTTTTTATTAGTTGGAGGCTAATTACTTCACAATATTGTAGTGCTTTTTGTCATACATTGACATGAATCAGCCATGGATATACATGTATTCCCCATCCCGATCCCCCCTCCCACCTCCCTCTCCACCCGATCCCTCTGGGTCTAAAATTTTATTCTGTTTGACAGGCACAATAAAAATCAATAAAAGATTTTAATTCTTAACTAGGGCTCACAATTTTGATGTACACACATCTATTTAAAGCAACAGATCATATTCCTATACTGGGTCACAGTTTGCATTCATACAAATTCATGATTCCTGGCTTTGTAACTATATTCTACCACATGCTAAAGACACATAACGCTATTCTAATTTGCTATTGACCAGATTGAAGTATATATTCTAGCAATTATCTCCCATCAGGGAATTCTTTTGCAAATCTTTCCTAAATAATTCCATTTCTGCAATACAGATGAGATTTTCATATTTCAAAACACTAGTGAATAACATTCACATAAAACTGTCTTTCAAAATATAAGGAATTCATCTCATTTGAATCCATCAAGGTCACCAGTGACTCTAAATGTTACTTGAAAAAATGAGTTTAGTTTAGTTAGAATGTGTTGTCAAAGAAGCAAAAATCAGCTAGAGCACTGTGAGTGAGGGGTAATGATAATATTTCACCATATAGTTAGAAGTTATCAACAGTAGTAAGTTAATGCTATTATCAACAGTTTTGAGATTAGTTATGGTTGGTATTTTTATAAAAATACATTAAGGAAGCAGAAGAATGCTAATTTATTTTCCTAAGTAGAAAGAAGAACAAAATACAAATATTCAAAAGAAAAATGTATCACTTTAGATTTGAAAATGTCTCTAGGTGTATTTATTTCTCTGTAATTTAATTATATTTTGGGTCTTTCAAATGATACTTCTCTGTTGCAAGCAGGAATTAAAGAATATTTTACAAAATCAGCGCATATACTTGGCAAGTGCCTGGATTCACGTCCAGTTGCTCAGTTTTGTCCAGCTCTTTGAGACCTTGTGGACTGTAGCCCACCACGGTCCTCTGTCCATGAAAGTCTCCAGGCATGAATACTGGGGTGGGTTGCCATTTCCTTCTCCAGGGGGCCTTCCTGACCCAGGAATCAAACCTGCATCTCCTGCTTGGCTGGTGGATTCTTTACCACTGAACCATCTGTGGTGCAGTACACATGGCAAGATTTGGGTACAAATAAAAATAAAAAGACTAACCATGTATTTAAGTATATATGTTATTAATTGCACCAATGATCAGAAGTACTTATTTAACCTCAGTATATACCAGTAACCTTTTTCAGTGATTTGCATATAAATCATCACACTAAACAAATGAGGTACGTGCTATTTGTAAGTGTGGAACTCAAACAAGGTACAGAGATTTAATGTCAAGTCTATACAGTTAGAAAATTGTGGAGCCCAGACAATTTGACTCCAGAATTTGTGTTCTTTCCACCATATTAAACTACTTCTGATAACATTGGGTCATCAATTATGTGATTTGTATCTAGAGTAAATAGTCTTAATAAATTTCATACCTTTTTGTGTGTATGCTTGTAAAGTAACTTTTTATAGTATGTAATTAAGAATGATTAGAAGTAATTTTCTATTCTTGCCAAAAACATACAAATAGAATCTAACTATGAAGAAACAATAGATAAGCACTGTACACAATGCTTGTATTTTTCAAAACTGTCAAGATCAAGAAATACAAAGAAATGCTGAGGAAATTTCGTAGAATGAAAGAAAACTTGATAAGAATGAAAGAAACATGATAAATAAATGCAGAGATGGTTTTGGATTGGATCCTGGACTGGCAATAAAAGGGAATAAATATAAAGGAGATTACTGCAAAAATTGACTAGACCTGAATATGAGCTGATGTTTAAATAATGTCGTATCAATGCTAAATTTCCTGTGTTTTGGTTAATACACACTGAAGTACTGAGGGGTGTGTTGTGGGGCGGGGGTGGGTAGGTAGAGAGTGCATGTGAAAGGAGAGACTGATAGAGCAAATGGGATAAAATACAAATATAAACAATTAAAGAATCTGACAAAGGCCATAATGGCGTTTTCTTGCAAATTTTCTTTAGGTTTGAAATCATGGAAGACATTATGCTAAGTGAAATAAATCAGACACAGAAAAACAAATGTTGCATGATGTCATTTAACTGTGTAATCTAACATATTAAGACTCAGAATCAAAAGTAGGATAGTGGTTTCCATGGGCAGGAGGGAGGAGGAAATGGGAAGATATTGGTCAGAGGGTACAAAGTTTCAGTTATGCAAGGTGAATATGTTCTGGAGATCAAATATACAATATATAACATGATGGCTATAGTTAACAATGCTGTATGGCACAGTCAAAATTTGCCAAAAGGGTAGATCTTAAGGGTTCTCAAAACAAACAAAAAAGAAAAAAAGAAAGAACATTGTGACTATGTGAGGTTATGGATATGTTAATTAGTTTGATTGTGGTAATCATAATATGTACAAAGCATCAAGTTGTACACCATAAATATATACAGTTCCTATTTGATAATTATACCTCAATAAAACAGAAAACTAGGGGAAAAAACACACTAAAAGAATAGGATAGAAAAAAGTATGTTATCAGTTATTTAATTCATAAGCTTATAAAAATATAGATTAATAAACCATCAAGCACTAAAGCAGGCACTAAGGATCAAATGAAATTGAAACTAAGTATCTTCATCAGGAATGTAATTATCTGAGAAGAAATGTTTGGAAGTAATAAAAACCTTCAGTTAAATAGAGAAATGGGATATATTAGTTTAATTGTTTTTTAATGAAAAAACTATCAAGAGACTAAAATAACATATTCCACATAATAATAATATTAAAATTTGTTGGCTTCTTTCAGAGGAAATACCCATTTTAATCACAAGTATGTATCCTTTCTTGTGGATCTGCTTTGGTAACTTTTTAAAACTAATGTAAGTTGAGTACTTTCACATTTATTACTATTTTAATTCACAAAATCATTCTTTAAGTTGTGTTATTGGTTCCATTTTTGTAGATGAGGAAACTGAGGCTCAGAGCAATTAAATAGCTTGTTCAAAGGCACACAGGTGTTATGCTTCTTGGATTTCACATCCCCATCAGCCTGATTTTAATCCCATATTTTGTCTACCTTAACCCTCTGGCATTTAGTGAAAGGCGATTCATTAAAATATAAAGAAAATTGAAATAGCAAAGACCATTTTCAATGAAAAATGAGATGGGATTCTTCTTAGTGGCAAAATGGATTTTGAACTTTGCTTTGTAATGAAATGCTAGCCATTTACAAATTAGAAGTTGTTGATCTTTAAACCATGGCTCATTTCAGTTTACTGAAGGGAAAAATTAAAGACTAAAATGGAAAGAAAGAAGAAGAATACTGCTTTTATCAATGTGCTAAACATAAAAATGACTGATTAATTGACAATTTTCACTTTTCATGTAGTTTCTCTGATATTGAATAGTTTCAGACACATTTGGCTTAAAACCAAATGATTCCATAGAGACCTTTCTTCTACCCCCAAAGCTGCAATGCACCTTAAAAACCCTCGTTGGCAGGAGTCTCAAAGCTGCTGCAGCATTTTGTTTGACAAAATATCTGACAGGAGCTCTTCTGACTGGGACAGCTGTTAGAAGCCCAGGAAATATGCCAGTAGAATAAGTCATCCATCAGCCTGAGAAGATGTACCTCCTCGGCTTTTTCATTTTTTTTAAACAGAATCATAAAATAAATATGTGCCATTGCCATTGATATCTGAAAGAATATTTTGAAGTATTACATAGTTATTTACTTAAGTATCTAATAAAGAAAATAACTTAGTGTGTTAATTAATTAGTTATTTGGTACACTGTTATTGCTCCACAACAGAGATTTTTAAAAGTGCATTAGAATCACCTGGAGGTCTTATTAAATGCAGATTGTTGGACCCCAATCTTTGATTAGCTGATTTTGGAGCAGGGCTTGATAATTTACATTTCTAACAAGTTCCTAGATGCTGCTGCTGCTGCTGCTGATTTGGTGACCATAAGAATATTTGGTCTAGAATATATGTAAGCTTTTTAGATTTACAAACTAAGATACTTCATTCATCATCTGTAATCACTTAGAATCCTTTGCATTCAAGAAAAGATTATAAATATGCAATCATAACTATCTTTATTTTTTATTTATTTATATTTGACTGTTGCTGGGTGCAGGCTTTCGCTAGTTGCATTGAATGGGGAGGAGGGGGAATACCTTCTCGTTGCATTGTACAGGCTTCTCATTGCGGTGGCTTCTCTTGTTACTAAGCACAAGGCTCTAGGCACATGGGCTTCAGTAGTTGCAGCACGTGGTATCAGTAGTTGTGGCTCATGGGCCATCAGTTCAGTTCAGTTCAGTCATTCAGTCGTGTCCGACTCTATGCGACCCCATGAATCGCAGCATGCCAGGCCTCCCTCTCCATCACCAACTCCAGAGTTTACTCAAACTCATGTCCATCGAGTCAGTGATGCCATCCAACCATCTCATCCTCTGTCATCCCCTTCTCCTCCTGCCCCCAATCCCTCCCAGCATCAGGGTCTTTTCTGATGAGTCAGCTCTTCACATGAGGTGGCCAAAGTATTGGAGTTTCAGCTTCAGCATCAGTCCTTCCAATGAACACCTAGGACTGATCTCCTTTAGGATGGACTGGTTGGATCTCCTTGCAGTCCAAGGGACTCTCAAGAGTCTTGTCCAACACCACAGTTTAAAAGCATCAATTTTTCGGTGCTCAGCTTTCTTTATGGTCCAACTCTCACATCCATACATGACCACTGGAAAAACCATAGCCTTGACTAGACGGACCTTTGATATCTTTAAAAGGCTCTGTCTTTAACTGTTTTGTTAACTGACCTTTGGACCTAGATCTTCATTGTTCAATACAGTAAACACTAGTCACCTCTCTGTGTGCTCAGTCACTTCAGTCCTGTCTGACTCTTTGCGACCCCATGGACTGTAGCCCTCCAGGCTCCTCTGTCCATGGACTTCTCCGGCAAGAATACTGGATTGGGTTGCCATGCCCTCCTCTAGCGGATCTTCCTGACCCAGGGATCAAACTCACATCTCTTATGTCTGCTGCATTGGCAGGTGGGTTCTTTACCACTAGTGCCACCTAATTAAAATTAAATAAGCTAAAAAATTCAGTTCTTTAGTCACACTAGCCACATTAAAGTGCTCAATAGCCACATGGGGCTAGTGGCTACTAGAGTAGACAAAGAAGAACATTTCCTTCATCTTTGGAAATTTTATTGGATAGTTAATAGAGTCTTAATTTTTTTTAAATAGCCCAAACCCAGGTTAGCCTTAACATAAACAGAGCAGGCAGGTCTGGGATGTGATTTCAGGCATTTGGCTTTCCTCAACATCCCTTTCCACCTAAAGCATCTGTGTGTGAATGCATGAACACACACAAACACAATTTTCTCAGTCAGTATCTAATATCTAAAGCTAACCTTTAAGTCTGGGATCCAGTCTAAAGACATACACACTGGGAAAGATCATCCCTTACATGTTTTAATCATTTACAATTCTGTGGGTTTTAAGAGTTTCATGAAGTTCTAATTTGAGGGCATGGATCATAGAGAAAATTAAAAGTAAAATTAAAATAATAAAGCATACTTTGATCCTGGGGTGTTGGAATGAAGGAATGTACCACTAAGGAACCGTAGAAAATATTCGATTTTATTACATTTTCTTTAAAATTTTCCTGGGTATTATACTGAATCCTCTCTGTGGTAACAATTTGGCTATGAGGAATAGAAAGCAGGGGACTGTGGCTTTCTATAAGGATTGTTGTACATTCATGTCCCTATTCTACTTGTCTTTGACATTGTGTGACATTATTGGCTCTCAGTGCCTTGTTTGTAAATGGAACCAACATGATTGCTGTAAAGAAGACATGAAACAAGTATATTTGAATGTACTTAGTATACTGCACTCAATATGCCAGCAAAGTTGGAAAACTCAGCAGTGGCCACAGGACTGGAAAAGGGCAGTTTTCATTCCAATCCCAAAGAAAGCTAATGCAAAAGAATGTTTAAACTACTGCACAATTGCAGTCATCTCACACATTAGCAAAGTAATGCTCAAAATTCTCCAAGCCAGGCTTCAACAATATGTGAACCATGAACCTCAGATGTTCAAGCTGGATTTAGAAAAGGCAAAGGAATGAGAGATAAAATTGTCAACATTCACTGGATCATGGAAAAAGCAAGAGAGTTCCAGAAAAGCATCTATTTCTGCTTTATTGACTATGCCAAAGCCTTTGACTCTGTGGATAACCAAAACCTGTGGAAAATTCTTCAAAAGTTGGGAATACCAGACCATCTGACCTGCCTCCTGAGAAATCTGTATGCAGATCAAGAAGCACCAGTTAGAACTGGACAAGGAACAGCAGACTAGTTCCAAATCAGGAAAGGAGGACGTCAAGGCTGTATATCATCACCCTGCTTATTTAACTTCTATGCAGAGTACATCATGTGCAATGCCGGGCAGGATGAAGCACAAGCTGGAATCAAGATTTCTGGGAGAAATATTAATAACCTCAGATATACAGATGATACCACCCTTATGGCAGAAAGTGAAGAAGAACTAAAGAACCTCTTGATGAAAGTGAAAGAGGAGAGTGGAAAAGTTGGCTTAAAACTCAACATTCAGAAAACTAACATTGTAGCGTCTGGTCTCATCACTTCATGGCAAATAGATGGGGAAACAATGGAAACAGTGAGAGACTTTATTTTCTTGGACTCCAAAATCACTGCCAATGGTGATTGCAGCCATAAAATTAAAAGATACTTGCTCCTGGGAAGAAAAGCTATGACCAACCTAGACAGCATATTAGAAAGCAGAGACAGTACTTTGCCAGCAAAGGTCTGTCTAGTCAAAGCTATGGTTTTTCCTATAGTCATGTATGGATGTGAGGGTTGGACTATAAATAAAGCTGAGCACCAAAGAATTGATGCTTTTGAACTGTGGTGTTGGAGAAGACTATTGAGAGTCCCTTGGACTATAAGGAGATCAAACCAGTCCATCCTAAAGGAAATCAGTCCTGAATGTTCATTGGGAGGACTGAGGCTGAAGCTGAAACTCCAATACTTTGGCCACCTGATGCAAAGAACTGACTCATTGGAAAAGACCCTGATGCTAGGAAAGATGGAAGGCAGAAGAAGGGAACGACAAGAGGATGAGGTGGTTGGATGACATCACCAACTCGATGGATTTGAGTTTGAGTAAGCTCCGGGAGTTGGTGATGGACAGGGAGACCTGACATGCTGCAGTCCATGGAGTCGCAAAGAGTTGGACATGACTGGGTGACTGAACTGAGTATACTGTTAAGGCTTATGCAAATTCTGTGTATGGCATTTCTCTCATGCTAAAAGTTGATATTCTGGTTGTGAAAGAAAGCTGATAAACAGCCTCATGAGATAGTATGGCAGTACAGTCCCAGTAATTCTCATCTTCATCTCTGTGAAATAGGGCTGCCAACTCAGTGTACTTTGCAGCACTATGCAAAGATAAACAGCAAAATATTTCAGTCTTTTTAAGCTGCACACTTTCCACTTAGAAGTCTAAGATGGTTTTGATAGGAAGGATGCTAAAGTGTCTCTCAATGTTTTTTGCCCACTCCTGTGAAATCCTCTGCCCTTGTGTGTAGAACCTGTGAATATAATGAGATATTATTGCCATGATTATGTTAAATTTCTTGATAAAAGGGATTTTGCAGTTGCCATTATGATCTCAAATTAGTTGATGTTAAAATAGGGAAA
This sequence comes from Odocoileus virginianus, assembly GCF_023699985.2. Lineage (NCBI taxonomy): Eukaryota > Metazoa > Chordata > Mammalia > Artiodactyla > Cervidae > Odocoileus > Odocoileus virginianus. The sequence goes on from NC_069708.1 coordinate 116,086, forward strand.
TTATCTTTGGTAGTTCAGACCTAATCAAATGAGTCCATAAAAGGTCCTGACCTCTTCCTAATGCAAGAGATTAGAAGTGTGAGGAATTCAATGAGAGGGAAGTTCTCTGTTACTGACATTGAAGATGAAGGAAGCTACACGGCAAAGAATGTGGGAGGCCTCTAGGAACTGAGAGTGACCCCAGATGATAGCCAGTGAGGAAATGGGGACCTCAGTCCTACAATCACAAGGAAGTAAATTCTGCTAACAACCTGAATAAACTTGGAAGAGGATCCCAAGTTCCAGATGAGAATGCTGACATCTTGATGTCAGTCTTGTGAGATTTTGAGCTGAGAATTCATTCATGCCAGCTCAACTTCTGACCTATACCAACTATGAGCTAATGAACTGGTGTTTTAAGTTGCCAATAGACTGGCACTTAGAAGGTTGTTTTTTAGTATCCATTATTTGAGATTAAGAGATATCTTTCAGCATTTCTGTATGCAAAGTATTTGAAATCAAAGCATGTTATTCATATTTAGTGTAGTTCAATTCCTCAGGAGTTAGAGTACTGAAGGGGAGGAAAGTATGTGAGTAGACAATGAGTTGACAGTGATTCTTGGGCTCTAATTCAGTGGATCTGAGTGTGTGACCTGCAGTTGAAGACTACTAAGTAACATTTATCAGTGGTTACTGAGAGAAAGTTAATTAAAATCAAGACCACTTTGTCCATAGAATAAAGTTTATGAAATTTTATGGACATGCCATGTGAGAATCAGGTAAGGGCCTTTTTAAAACACTGACTTAGAGAAAAAGGCACAACATATATATTTGTAATCACCAAGTTGTGAATAATATCCTAAGCCTTCTTACAGTTCCTTAATCTTCTCTTCAAAATGGTGTATGTGTGTGTGCTAAGTTGCTTCAGTCATGTCCGACTCTGCAATGCCATGGGCTGTAACACTCCAGGCTCTTCTGTCCATGGGATTCTCCAGGCAAGAATACTGGAGTGGGTTGCCAAGCCCTCCTCCAGGGGATCTTCCTGACCCAGGAAATGAAACTGCATCACCCTATCTTCTGCATTGCAGGCGAATTCTTTACGCACTTAGCTACCTGGGAAGCCCATTCAGAATGGTAATAACATACAATATTCTGGAAGAAAGAGAGTAGAGAAAACCTTATCACAAAGGTGTCTTTGTTGTAAAACATCTGATATTTCTAAGTGACTATGTTCCACTTTGTTTTCATCTTGGGCTGTACAGCCAATATTATTTTTATTGAGGATGATCAACTGCCTTACAGTGTATCTTTGATATTCAACTCAATTATCTACAAAGTCAAGAAATAGCAAGAGGTAATATTGAAGATTCTGCTTATTAAAAGCCATCTGGCCTTAATATCAGAACCACAACAGTGATTGGAAAATTGAATATTTTTTGTTACTTCTCAGATAATTGCAAATTTTCTTCTAGCATTAACATTGGTGGTGGTGGTTTAGTCACTAAATCGTGTCTGACTCTAGTGACCCCATGGACTGTAGCCCGCCAGGCTCCTCTGTCCATGGGATTTTCCAGGCAAGAATACTGGAGTGGATTGCCATTTGCTTCTCCAGGGGATCTTCCCAACCCAGGGATCGAAGCCCAGGTCTCCTGCATTGCAGGCAGATTCTTTACCGACTGAGCTGTGAGGGAAGCCCTTAACATTGGACTACCATATATTTAATTATATATCTCAACACCCATGAACCTATATCTTAAATACTTCCTTAATATGTTTCTATTACTACTAGTTCATTGGTCTACTTTTGAGAATTAACTGGAGAGATCATTGATAAGGAGCACTCACAGTGGCTGAGAAGTAATTTGATAAGACCTACTACCATAGTCAAGATGAGAAAGTTGCCAGTTCTGCCTATGGAATGAATCAATATTGGTAGGGAACTCTAAGTATAGGGATTTATTCCTCTTGAAAATTATCTCCTAGGCATACAGTGCTGTTTCTGAAGATTTTTTCATGGACCACCCACATCAGAATCACCTAGAAAGTCTGTTAAAATGTACGTACCTTGGCCTCACCTCTGGCCTAATTCGGTAGAGGCTTTGGTTTGACTGCCCAAGAACCTGCATTTTAAAGAAGCTCCCTACAAGATTCTTGGGCTTCCTTGGTGGCTCAGTTGGTAAAGAATCTGCCTGCAATAACCTCAGATATGCAGATGACACCACCCTTATGGCAGAAAGCAAGAGGAACTAAAGAGTCTCTTGATGAAAGTGAAAGAGGAGACTGAAAAAGCTGGCATAAAACTCAACATTCAGAAAACTAAGATCATGGCATCCTGTCCCATCACTTCATGGTATACAAATGGGCAAACAATGGAAAAAGTGAGAGACTTTATTTTCTTGGGCTCCAAAATCACTGCAGATGGTGACTGCAGCCATGAAATTAAAAGACGCTTGCTCCTTGAAAGAAAAATTATGACCAACCTAGATAGCATATTAAAAACAGACATTACTTTGCCGACAAAGTTCCATCTCAAAGCTATGGTTTTTCCAGTAGTCAAGTATGGATGTGAGAGTTGGACCATAAAGAAAGTTGAGTGTCAAAGAATTGATGCTTTTGAACTGTGGTGTTGGAGAAGATTCTTGAGAGTCCCTTGGACTGCAAGGAGATCCAACCAGTCCATCCTAAAGGAAATCAGTCCTGAATATTCACTGGAAGGACTGATGCTGAAGCTGAAACTCCAATGCTTTGGCCACTTGATGTGAAGAACTGACTCATTAGAAAAGACCCTGATGCCGGGAAAGACTGAAGGTTGGAGGAAAAGGGGACGGCAGAAGATGAGATGGTTGAATGGCATCACTGACTCTATGGACGTGAGTTTGAGCAAGCTCTGGGATTTGGTGGTGTACAGGGAAGCCTGGTGTGCTGTAGTCCATGGGGTCACCAAGAGTTGGACACGACTGAGTGACTGAACTGCTTGTCTTCCTTATTGCCTGTCACATGTCTGTAATTTCTCAGCACATTCAATCATTCAACATATGTTTATTGACCATCTACTAAATTTGGGGAGATAATTTGAGACTTCAAAGTTAAGAATACAAACAAAATACAGTTGGTGCTAGAGGAAGTTAACTATTTAAAATGCAAGGTCAGGGGTGTGTTAGAAGTATGATGTAGAATATTTGCTGGGGAGCAGAAATAAATAAGGTCTTGGATTCTGCCTGGGCTCTTAGATTTTCTGTCTAAAATTATATGGTTTTAAGATCAGCACTAACTTAAGATCTTGATTCCTAATATCAAGGGTCTACTGTAATCACATTCTGCCTTTACACCAAGATGTGAATAATGAGCCAAATAAAATTTTCTGTGTTATAAAACACTCAGTTCAGTTGTTCAGTTGTGTCCAACTCTTTGCGACCCCCTGGACTTCAGCACGCCAGACCTCCCTGTCCATCACCAACTCCCGGAGTTTACTCAAACTCATGTCCATCGAGTTGGTGATGCCATTCAACCATCTCATCCTCTGTCATTTGCTTCTCCTCCCACCTTCAATCTTTCCCAGCATCAGGGTCTTTTCAAATGAGTCAATTCTTTGCATCAGGTGGCCAAAGTATTGGAGTTTCAGCTTCAACATCAGTCCTTCCAATGAATATTTAGGACTGATTTCCTTTAGGATGGACTGGTTGTATCTCCTTGCAGTCCAAGGGACTCTCAAGAGTCTTCTCCAGCACAGTTCAAAAGCACCAGTTCTTCGGTGCTCAGCTTTCTTTATAGTGCAAACCTCACATCCATATATGACTACTGGAAAAACCATAACCTTGACTAGACAGACCTTTGTCAGCAAAGTAATGTCTCTGCTTTTTAATATCCCATCTAGGTTGGTCGTAACTTTTCTTCCAAGGAACAAAGTGTCTTTTAATTTCATGGCTGCAGTCACCATCTGCAGTCATTTTGGAGCCCCCCAAAGTAAAATCTGTCACTCTTTCCCGTGTTTCCCCATCTATTTGCCATGAAGTGATGGGACCCAATGCCATGATCTTAGTTTTCTGAATGTTGAATTTTAAGCCAACTTTTCACTCTCCTCTTTCACTTTCATCAAGATACTCTTTAGTTCTTCTTCACTTTTTGCCATAAGGGTGGTGTCATCTGTATATCTGAGGTTACTGATATTTCTCCTGGCAATCTTGACTCCAGCTTGTGCTTCATCCAGTCCAGCATTTCTCATGATGTACTCTGCATATAAGTTAAATAAGCAGGGTGACAATATATAGCCTTAACGTACTCCTTTCCCAATTTGGAACCAGTCTGTTATTCCATGTCCAGTTCAAACTGTTGCTTCCTGACCTGCATACATATTTCTCAAGAGGCAGGTCAGGTGGTCTGGTATCCCCATCTCTTGAAGAATTTTCTACAGTTTGTGGTGATCCACACAGTCAAAGGCTTTGGCATAGTCAATAAAGCAGAAATAGATGTTTTTCTGTAACTCTCACATTATCTTGATATTTATATAATTTTGGTACTTGCCCTACCATTTCTCATTGATAAATCCTACTAAGCAAACACATAACTATATATCTTTTCTATTTTGTAGTGGCCATAGTCTTCATCCACCATATGAACTCACCTTGACATCCCTCAGTGTTCTGCCTATTTTATATCCTTTTGACTGTTTATCTTAAAAAATGTAGCTCTGATCATTTGCTAGTTTTCAGGGGAAGTGGACCTTTTAACATTGACTAAGGGAAATAGAAAAATAAATTCCCCTTTCTAATTTTTTATCCCTGTTTTATGGTGGTTAAGTTATAGATGGAATATTATAACATGTAGTAAATACATTAAATGCACAGACTAGTAAACATAACTCTTCCCCCACCCATAACATGTGCCTGTATGAACATGAGTACACAGACACAAGAAAATACAGACTCAGTAAGTGGCCATTTATCTCACATTTCATATAAAGCAGAAAAACACTTATATTTGGTTTTTTCCCTTCTACCTTGCTTTTCTAAACAATTCAGGGTATATGACAATGAGATGACACAGATATATTACTCTGTGGAGATATGCGCATTCACGACATTGGCAAGTGGTTTGAGATTGATGACATAGATCTGCTCCAGCAGTTGATCTGGCATTGTATGCTCTTCTCCTCTAATGAAAGAAGGAGCTACACATGGATCATAATTATCAAGAACTATCTGTTACTGTCAGTGAGAAAAGGAAATCCCATTCAGTTTCACTGTGTGCATTAGATATTACTGCTGAAGATTAAATAAAGGTAATGCATTGCAGATACAGAAGGAATACATTAAAAATTAGCTGAGATATTTATAAGATGCCACAATAGAAAGCAAGGGTTCATGGCATTATCCAAGGTAATGATGGTTTTGGCACTGAATATCACTTACATATTTATACAATGGTAAGTGTTTTCCTGTTTCATAAGTTTTCTTTTTATAGAAAAAGGCAACAAGCTTGTAGTGACTGGTATTAAGTGCATTAGGGGAATTAACTAAGCAGATGAAATCTTTCTGAACATTCTCCAGCATTTAAAAATATGCTTAATCATATGGCCATATCGTTGGCCACATGAGCTATTTTTTTAAAAATCTGAATAGGAAGCACAAATATTTTAAAATGTTTTTAGGGTTAAGAAAAGCAAAAACATACTGTTTTTGGCAGAGAGTAGAAATGTATGTAATTTTATCTAAGGTCTATAGATTATGATGACTTATGGTTTAAAATTTATTTAAGTTCAAAATTATTTAACTTTGATATGGAAATAGTATACAGAAATGCCATTTACTAACAGATATAAATTTTCAAATAGTCGTAGTAATGGAGGGGAACCTGGAAAATACTGGTTGCAATTAAATTTAGATTTGGAATTGTAATCAGCTATTCACATCCTCAGCATGCAGCTAACTAGTTTTTCTATTACATTTTAAAATTATCTTAGCTATACCTGTGCAAATGTTAGCAGGCTTGAGTTTATGATAGCTTAACAGTTTACTGAAGAGAAAGTCACTCATCTTCCTTCACATTAATCAGTTGTTACAGCTGATGACACTGGGCAGAAAGAACCAGAATCAAGCGCTCTGAAATTCCCAGTGCCTACTGCTTGGTTTCATTGCAGCAGCTGTTCCACTTTGTGTGAATTTAGTAGCAAGGTTTGGTCTTCTCAACCACTCCTGTAGTTTTGTATTCATGCTATTCTCTGAAGTCCACTTTCAGAGAACGTTCACTTGCTGGGTTTTGGTTTGTTTATTTACTTACTTACTTGTGTGGCAATTAAAAATATGTTTCTTGTACATCTAGACAGTAAATCCATACATACTTGGTAGTTAACCTTAAAAAGAAATGAGCCATCAATACATATTCTATAGGGGCATTTCAAAACAGGAGTGAAAGTGTCTGGTGTATTTAATGCAGGGCTTAACAAGGTAATATAATATTGAAAGACATGCTGTGTTAGGTATTTTACTATTGTCATTTTACTTTATTGTATTTTTGTTTATTTCTCCTTTTGTTATTTTTCTGGACTAAGTTGCTAAATGCTTTTTGTTTTCTCTGTCACTTAGAAGGCAAGACTTAATTTTACTATTGGTAATAGAATGACTGAAATGTTTGACATTATCAAGTATTATCAAGTTATGGAATTTTAGGACACTTACATTGCTAGTGATGATGTAAATTTGCACAGTGGTTTTGTGGGAAATATGTAAAATTATTTACTTATGCTATGCAACAACTTAAGCAACCTATTTCATTCCTGCATATATACCCAATAGAAACAAGTGTTCATGCATGTACAAGGCATATATGACAATGATCACAGAAGTTGTATTCATAATAGTTGAAAGCTGAAAACAATCTAAATGCTATCGAGTTAAATTGTTTATATCATAAATAAATTATGATATATTTATGCAATGGAAAAGTGAAAGTCATTCAGTCATGTCCGACTCTTTGAGACCCCATGGACTATACAGTCCATGGAATTCTCCAGGCCAGAAGGGATCTTCCCAACCCAGGAGTCAAATCCAGGTCTCCCGTACTGGAGGCGGATTCTTTACCAGCTGAGCCACAAGGGAAGGCAAAGGATGTTGGAGTGGGTAGCCTGTCCCTCCTCCGGAGGATCTTCCTGACCTAGGAATCCAACCAGGGTCTCCTGCATTGCAGGTGGATTCTTTACCCACTGAGCTGTCAGGGAAGCTTATGAAATGGAACACTACAACAAAGAAATGGCAGACTACCAATAGGTGCAACAACGTGATTAATTTCAAAGACATAACATTGAGAGACAGAAGTCAGGCACGAAAGAGTACACACTGTATGATTCCATTCATATGAAGTTAAAAAGGCAAACAGTCTGTTGTGATAGAGAATAGAATAGTATTTATCATTGCAGGGGGACAATATTGGCTAGGCAGGGGCACAAGAGAGACTTTTTGGATGCTGAAGATGTTCTCTAACTTGATGTGGATGGTGGTTACATATGTAAATGTATGAAAATCTACAGAAACTAAGATTTAGTTTTGCAATTTAAGTAATTCCTCAATTAAAAATACACTGGTAGCTGTATATAACTGTCAACAAAGTTTGAGTTAATATTTCTTTATTTGACAATGCTAGGAGTTAAACTGGATCTTTTGATGTTTTCCATGCCCATACATGAAAAGAAATTGATCCATTTTCTCTAAATGTTGATGGTACAGTCCAGACTTTCAGACTCAACATTTTATCTTAATTTTTAAACACTATTTTGGTTTCTGTTTTTCTTACTAACAAGACCTAAAATGCTTCTGATTTCTCTTTGTAATAACACTCATGACAATTATTTAAAATTAAATTTTTTTGCTAAATGGCTTTAATAATTTCTACCAGTTCATGTCTCTCTTGTTCTTGAGTTTCTTTGATTCATCTCCAGATACTCCTTCAGAGTTGAGTGATCTGTTTCATAATTTCCTGAACATGTGACACTTCATATATGAACAAAACATCTTCAATGGATAGGATTCATTTTCATTCCAAACTGTACATACTGTTTCTTTGATTTCTTCTCTTTTTTTAAATTTATTTTTTATTAGTTGGAGGCTAATTACTTTACAGTATTGTAGTGGTTTTTGTCATACATTGACATGAATCAGCCATGGATTTACATGTATTCCCCATCCCGATCCCCCCTCCCACCTCCCTCTCCACCCGATCCCTCTGGGTCTTCCCAGTGCACCAGGTCCGAGCACTCGTCTCATGCATCCGACCTGGGCTGGTGATCTGTTTCACCCTAGATAATATACAAAACAGAAAAAGAGACACAGATGTATAGAACAGACTTTTGGACCCTGTGGGAGAAGGCGAGGGTGGGATGTTTCAAGAGAACAGCATCGAAACATGATTTCTTCTCTTTAGTTTAAAATAGAGGGCAAATCAGTAAGATTTTTTATTTAAGTTGTTTAAAAATGTTTTCAGCTTTATTGAGGAATAATTGACAAATAGAAATTGTATACTTAAGGTTAAAACATGATGGGTCAAAACATCATAATCTTTATTTTACTTATGTATTTTTATCTTTTTTTTGACCCTTGGAGATCTTTTATGCCACAATATTTCCCATGACAAAATACAGTTATTTGAAGTACAGTAACTCCTCTAGTTTTATTTTAGTTTTTTTTTCCTCTATGAAATTCAAATATCATTAAAAGAAACAATTTTGGTTAAAATAGCAGTTATACGATCCCATTTTGATAAAAATCACTTTATTTTTCTACTCATCTATTCTTACATTTGTGAAGAAAGGTATCTGAAATGTTCTTTTTTTTTTTTTTACATTCTTTTCCTCTATGGTTTATCCCAGGAGGTTTTATATAGTTCCTTGTGCTGTACAGTAGGACCTTGTTGTTTATCCATTCTAAATGTAATAGTTTGCATCTATCAACCCCATATTCCCAGCCAATCCCTCTCCTTCCCTGACCTCTTGGCAACCACAAGTCTCATCTCTATGTCTGTGAATCTGTAAAATATGATGTTTTGATACATGTACACATTGCTAAATCAGCTAATCAACATATTCATCACTTCATATAGTTAACATTTCTTTCTCTTTGTGTGTGTGTGTGGTTAGAACACTTAAGATCTACTCTCTTAGCAAATTTCAAGTATACAATACAGTATTGTTAACTATAGTAATCATGTTGTTTATTAAGTTTCCAGAACTTATTCATCCTGCCTAACTAATACATTGTACACTTTGACCAATATTTCCCCGTTTCCTCCTCCACCCTACCGTCGCAACCACCATTCTACTCTTGGCGTCAATGAATCTGACTACTTTAGATTCCACATAGAAAATTCTATGTAGTATTAGTCCTTTTCTGTCTGGCATATTTCACTTGGCATAATGTTGTCCAGGTTCATGTATGTTGTCATAAATAACAAGATTTCCTTTTTTTTAACAGCTGAACAATATTCCATTGTGTGTAAATACCACATTTTCTTTATCTGTTCATATGTTGACAGCCAGTTAGGTTGTTTCATGTTTTGGCTATTGTAAATAATGCTGCAATGAACATAAGAGAGTAGATATCTCTTTGAGATCCAGATTTCATTTCTTTTGGATATATATATCCAGAAGTGTTATTGCCAGATCAAATGGCAGCTCTATTTTTAATTTTTTTAGAAACCTCCATACTGTTTTCTGTAGTGGCTGGCCCAATTTACATTCCCACAGCAGTGCACAGAGGTTTATACATCCTTGTCAGTATTTATCTCTGTCCTTTTTAAAAAAAATTTTTTTTAGTATTTATTTATTTTATTTTTTGGTTGTGGTGAGTCTTCATTGCCGAGCATGGCTTTCTCCAGCTGGGGTGAGTCAGAGCTACTCTTCATTGAGGTGTGAGGGCTTTTCATTGTTGTGGCTTCTCTTGTTGCAGAGCACGGGCTCTCAGCCTTCAGTAGTTGTGGCTCTTGGGCTCTAGAAGCACAGGCTCAATAGTTGTGGTGCACAGGCTTAGTTTGGGCTTCCTAGGTGGCGCTAGTGGTAAAGAACCCACCTGCCAATGTAGGAGACATAAGAGTTGCGAGTTCGATCTCTGGATTGGGAAGATCCCTTGGAGGAGGGCATGACAACCCATTCCAGTATTCTTGCCCGAAGAATCCCCATGGACAGAGGAGCCTGGCAGGCTGCAGTCTATACAGGCTTAGTTGTTCCGCAGCATGTGGGATCTTCCTGGAGCAGGGATCAAATTTGTGTCCCTTGCATTGGCAGGCAGATTCTTAACCACTGGTCCACCTAGCTCTCGTCTTTTTGGTGACATCCATACTATTAGGTCAATCTTAATGGGAATTAACCCTGAATATTCATTGGAAGGACTGATGCTGAAGCTGAAACTCCAATACTTTGGCCACCCGCGAAGAGCTGACTGGTTGGAAAAGACCCTAATGCTGGGAAAGATTGAAGGCAGGAGGAGAAGGGGATGACAGAAGATGAGATGGTTGGGTGGCATCACTCAATGGACAGGAGTTTGAGCAAACTCCTGGAGATAGTGAAGGACAGGGAAGCCTGAGGTGCTGCAATCCGTGGGGTCACAAAGGGTCGGATACAACTTAGTGACTGAACAACAACAGTATCCTATTAGGTGTGAAGTGATTGTTTTTCTCTCTTTCTACCTGGAGGGTTGTAGATATTTTCATCATGTTGGTAAAAACTGTACATTACAAGCCTATATCTACAGATATTTTATTTTCCTCTTTTAGTAACATTATCTGGGACTGCTGATCCCTGGCTTTAGACCTGTAGTTTTGTATCACTATTCATATTCAGAATTGATTTACTATCATATCCTTGTAACATTTGTCTTTATTTTTCTGATTGCTTTATGTATGTATATTTTATGTATATTGGATTTTCATTTTATTCACATTTATCATTTTTTCTTTATTTATTTTATCATTATTTCCATGTTAATTTTTGAAGAGAATCTCAGATTTGTCCTCCACATTGTTATCTCCATTATTTTAGAATTATGATTTTTCCCTTTGTTGATTCTTACATATTTTACCTTTTTCATTAAAGTTATATTTTCATCACTTTCCTTATGAACTAGCTACCTAATCCTTGCATCTGCATCTTATTCAGTCTCCTTTCTGGGTAACTGTATTGTCTCACCATTTCGTTGTCTATTCTTTTTTTTTTTTAAGTCCATATCTTTATGAAATTAGTTGAGATGACATAACATATATTGATTGCTCTTTATTTTTGTATTTTTCAAGTGTTTGTTCCCTTTGATTTTCTAAAATTTTATCATATAGAACATATTTCACAAGCTTAGATTTCTGTTTATTTGAACAATGAGTATCATAAGCAAGTGTGGTATTTGTTTCTCCAATGTGGTAAATGGGATCCTTTTGCTTTCTACTGTATTGCTATTACTAGGTTCCTATCATTTACTAAGCTCTGAAGTGGCTTGGTAACTCATTTATACAGCAGCTGTGGGTAAGAAGGTTGCATTGAGGTCTGTGTAGGATATCTAATCAGGGAATGTTTGTATCTGTCCTTTCTCCGTGCTAGATGTGGACACTCCACTGTGATAAGACTTGCTTGGGTTCTTGTCAAGTGCTGCCATCTTAATTAGGTAAGAAACATTATTTGAGGTGAATTTTTCTCACTATACCTTTGGATGATTTTCTGTTTTCTATTGCATATATACTGGGCCTAACATTTATCTAATCCAAGTATTGCTTGCCTGTCTGATATAGTAAAGAGGACACCAAATGCCTAATAGCCTGCTCTGTCCTTCTGTCTTCCCTCAGTCTTTTCACCTCTCCTATTAAATTTCCACAGATCCATATTTTATAAGATGAAGTGCAAGTTGTTTCTTAGTCTCTCTCTAAGATTTGTTATCATCCGCACCATGTTTAGTAGAAATAACTTTCATATATCTGCCATGTGTATAACCCTCTCCAATAACTCACAAAATTCTTGCTATCAATAAAAAAGAGCAAATAAGTTTTTCAGAAGTAGCAAAATTTTTCTAATAGTGAGAATGATAGTGACTTTTCCCAAGAGTTGTCATAAGGAAAACCTTGAATTGTGTTTCTTAGTGTGTAGCACATTTGATATCTTAATTATCAATAAACAAGTGAACTAATTTTTAAATTCTGATTTGAATCATTCTGTGTTCTGACCACGATTTCTTTCTTTTTTAAAAAAATATTTATTTTTAATTGGAGGATAATTACTATACAATATTGTGTTGGTTTCTGCCATACAGCAACATGAATCAGCCATATGCATACATATGTCCCTTCCTTCTTGAACCTCCCTCCAACCTCCCATCCCATCCCACCCCTCTAGGTTGTCACAGAGCCCTGGATATGAGCTCCCTGTATCCATCATACAGCAAATTCTCACTGGCCATCTAATTTTACATATGGTAATGTATATGTCTCAGTGCTACTTTCTCAATTTGTGCCACCCTCTCCCTCCCCTGTGTAAAGTTTGTTTGTTTTTTAATATATTTATTTTTTGGCTGTGCTGGGTCTTCGTTGCTGTGCAAGGACTTTCTCTAGTTGTGGGGAGCAGGGACCACTCTTCATTGTGGTGCATGCACTTCTCATTGCAGTGGCTTCTCTTGTTCCAGAGCACAGACTCCAGAGCATTCGGGCTTCAGTAGTTGTGGCTTCTGGGCTCTCGAGCACAGGCTCAGTAGCTGTGGTGCGTGGGCTTAGCTGCTCTGCAGCATGTGGGATCTTCCTGGATTGAACCCATGTCCCTGCATTGGCAGGCGAATTTTTCACCACTGAGCCACCAGGGAAGCCCTGACCACTATTTCTTATCCCTGTAGATCACTTAACACCAGTACTTTTAATTCAGCAATTATTTGTCTTTATGGAAGCCTCTCACCTAGAGATTATCCATTGTTCATTGCCTGTGAATGTTTATATTCCTCTCTTACTGAGGTAAAATTCCTTGATCTATCATTAAAGTCACTCCTTTGCAGCTCCTTGCAATATTCTTGCTCCATTCTTTCTCCATTATACATGACTGGCTAAAAGCATCTATCCAAAAACTTTGTGCCTTCAGTCAGGAAGCTGCAATCAACATAAACGATGCACACAAATAAATTGGCTGTATTTTGCATTCACAATCACACAGTTAAAATATGCGCAATATTGAGACGAACTTTTTTCACTTTCTTAATTTGACTGTTTTCCCATTCTTCAAATTATTTTTCATAAATTTTCCTCACTTGCCAAAGAACGAATATTTTTCCATCTATCCCCTCTCTCTCAGCTGACATTCTTTTCTTATCTCACTCATCTCATGAAAGATAAACAATACATGAAAAACTGTTTCCTTGGACCAAGTTCATCATTGTGACATCTTTTGTACTCACATTCCCTGCCTTTCTTCCTTTGCAGTGCCCCAGTGTCTAAGGCCAACCTCAACAATCACTGCTCTTGATCTCAGCCACTCTTAGTTTCTCGACCATAATATCCTTGCAGTCATATTCTCTCTCCCTCTTGCTGTTTACTAGTCTACTAGTGCATTTTCCAAAAAATACTAAATGATACTTTACCAGTCACCTTAAAAACATCACTAGGGTATTAGGACAGGCTTAGCTCTGCTGAGGTAACAATTTAAACTATTTCCAGCCAAACACAAAAAAGGTTTATCTTTCCCTCATGTCAAGAGTCCAAGATAGATAGCTTGGCTCTTCTTGAAAACTCTCCTTAATACTGACTCAGCAACCCAGGTTGCCTGCACATTGTGGTTACTTTTTCTGGAACACATGAGTTTCACCTTTGCCCTTGAGGGCAAAAAAAAGTGGAACACTACATGAGATGTTTTCAAAGCTCAGTACCTAGAAATGGCATGCATTGTTTCTATCAACACGCCATTTTCCAGATGCAGTTCTATAGTAGGAACCTAACTGCGAGATGTTGTGAACGCTAGCACTTTCTCTGGTATAGTCACACTAATTGCACATGTCTCATCCAGCTATTGCTCTTATGTCTCTGTTCTTAAGAACAAAAATTTTTAAATAATCTCTCTCTGTCTATTCCCTAGTTAAACATCCTTAAATTCTTTTATCTCTTCAGCATACAGCAATCCATTTTCCATGGCCACTAATTCATGCTGCTCTTATCAGTTATCTGAAAAGTGACATATCAAATGGTTGAATTTCTATTCTCTTAATATTACTCTCAACAACATTCCACACAGTTGGCCACTTCCACATTCTTGATATTTCTTGTATATCATTTTGTGTGTCCTTGAGACCATAGTGCTTGTCTTCTGCATAGTCTACTAACTTCCCAATCTCATTCTGCTTTGTTGTTGCTTCAACTATTCCTCAAGTTTGTTTTTTTTTTTCCCCTAGGCTCTCTACTTTCTTCTTTAGAGGAGCACATCTGGTTCCTGTGTTTAAATTGTCAGATGCTACTCTGTTCTAAGTTTATGTCTCCTGTCCTGTCTTCATTTCTTCTTTTTAAGTTGAAGTGTAGTTGATTTACAGTGTTATGTTAGTTTCTGGTGTACAACAAAGTATCCAAAGTTGTCCCTGGTGGCTCAGATGGTAAAGCATCTGCCTACAATGAGGGAGACCTGGGTTCAATCCCTGGCTTGGGAAGATTCCCTGGAGAAGGAAATGCAACCCACTCCAGTACTCTTGCCTGGAAAATCCCATGGACGGAGGATCCTGGTAGGCCCCAGTTCATGGGGTCGCACAGAGTCGGACACGACTGAGCAACTTCACTTTCACCTTCTCTTTCACTTAAAGTATGAAAAATTCAGATATGTATATATCTTTTTTCATATTCTTTCCGTTCTGGTTTATCACAGGATATTGAATATAGTTCCCTGGACTATGCAATAGGACCTTGTTGTTCGTCCCTTCTATGTATAGTAGTTTACATGTGACTATCCTCGTTTCAGTGTGACTTTTCATATTTAATGGAATTTGGTTTCTTTCTTTTCTCTTTACTACCTTTCCATGTAATCTATCAGTGAGTCCTGTTAGTTTCAATTAAAAATGTATGTTAGGTGTGAACCTTCTTTCTATTTATACTTTTCCTCATTAAGAGAAGCTTAGGTTTTTCTCTCATCTAGCCTAGTACAATAGTTTTATAACTTGTTTTCTTGATTCCTTTCTGTTAGTTTGTAAGTCTTGTCTTCATAAAATTTATTCTCAAAAAAATGAGAAATTTATTTGCAAATAAAAGTATGTCACTCCCTTGATAAAACCTTATAAAGGCTTATTATAATTACAGTATGTCTGAACTCCTTAGTATCACCTACACAGTTCTATAAAATGTGTCTCTTACTTGCCCATTTGATGTCATTGCCTGCCACTTATCCACTCTACCCTAGCCAGCTCTGGTCTTCTTGGTGCTAACTGAACATTTCTCACCTCAGGGACTGTGCATTTGTTCTTGTTTTCACTGGGAACTGTCTTCCACACATCTACCCCACATCTTGGGTAGTAAATTCATGTCAGTTAGCTCTCATTTCTAACACTACCTTTCTTAGTTACCCAATTAACACTTTCAGTTTCCTCCTCTGACTATGATAATTTGTTTTCCCCCAAAGCAAATCTTGAGATAAGGGCTTGAATGTAGGTAGAAGTTGATTCTACGAAACACAAATGAAGGAATAGGAAAAGTGAGGCAGAAGAGTGAAGAAAAACAAATAGGTTGCTGCAGCGATAAAATGGAGCTAAATCCTTCTGAGATACTCGAAGAGAATGTGGAACACATGACAGAATTGTCCCATCAGAGGAGAAGGAGGCTGTGGTACTTGTGTACTAACTCTCATCCCCTGCTGGTTGAGGAGTGAGCCAAACCCTGTCCCTGCACTGCTGAGCTGTGCCTAGTCAAGCCTACCGCTGTAGTGCTGGAGAAAGCCGTTAGACAGAGAAGCAGAGATATGCAAGTGCTTGAGGTTCCAGACGGTGTTCTAACATAGATGCAGGTGAACTCAAGGCAGGCCATAGAGATACATGGCAGGGCGTCAGTAACATCTGTCACACACCTCTGTCCCCCAAACACACACACACTACCTATGGATATGCTGCTTGTCAACTATTAGCACATTTCTGTATCTTCTCATTTATCATATTTACATATTTATTTGCTTATTTATGTTTGCTTTTGCCAGAAAGCATGTGAATTTCATAAAAACAAGATTCTTGTGTTTCTTATTCACTGTGACTTTCTAAGTGCCTTGGACAGTGATTGGAATGCACACAGCAGATATCTTTTAAATGAAGGGAAAAGCAATATTCTCTGCAAATTTTTACTATAAGTACTGGGGTAATTTTCTAGAACACTTTAAATTAAGGTCTACCCTATCATTTTCTTATAAGTCTATGATTTTCCTTTTTTTGTTAAAGCAGGGACTGTGCTTTCTAAACCGTGACTGTCTTACATTATTTACTACTGGAGATGTCAGCATATTTTGTGCAGTTGATGATACTTCTAAAAAAAATGCCATCTGCCAGCCATATCAATCAGCAAGTGACAAGGGATATATAGGAAAATGTCTCTAAACTCAAGTGACAGGAACATATAAGCATACACATCACTAACTGCATACAGCTGTCCCAAGAAAGAACCTAAGTGCTGTACATTAAGAATAAGTGGAAAGAAAACTGAGAAAAGAGAGAGAAAATGAATCATTAAAGTGATAGGAGTGATTTGTCCTAAGTAGGTGCTGGCTTAGGCCAGGGGAAGAGGGACTTGTGATCTCCAGTCAGACAGCACTTCACGAGACCCACCACGTATGTACACAGTGTATTTCCCAAAGTGTGAACGAACTATCAGTTATATCTATGGGCTTTCCCACCCAGCACTACACAGCAAAAATGAACTCTAAGCCCCGTTTCATCTGAACTTCTGGAGGAAGAGTGGGATGCTCTCTTTCTAAGACAGGGCATTGCAGACGTTTTAGATAAATGTCATAGGCCATTAAAAGGAGACACATTTTAAGTGAAATTTAGAAGGCATAGGGACATGGGTTTATAAAAAAAAATACATCAGGAAAAGGTGAGTGAGGGTCCATTGAGGGTGAAGCAGAGATTTTAATATTAATTGTGGAGAGAAGAAAGTGGGCTTTGGAGTGAAGATCAATGCTGTGAATTACACTTAATCGGCTAAGCTTTTTAGACATTAATGTGGATGTTTGAAAAGGCTGTTAAGATGGCTCGGCTTTTTAGAGAACCCCAGTGACGGGGAGGATAAAAGCTGTGAGTTCAACACCTATAGCTTTTCCTTCCTAAAATCACAACCATGGTATTTTTTAATTTAAGAAGAGTTGCTGTGGTGATTCATGTCTTGAGCAGTCCTAGAGAGGACCAGGGTAATGCATGATTATTATGGATTGGTGCAGTGGATTAAACTTAAGGCTCTTTCTGAAACCAACTAGTATCTTACTGATTAAGTACAGATTCCTGCTTTTGTAGATCACTCCTTGGTTTTGTTCCTTACCTTTGTTCCCGAATCAATTTTTAACTCTAAATCTTCTAGCTTTAATGTATGAAACTATTTGATGTAACAGTCTTCAGAAAGAAGAAAAGATGGTAGATAAATTCCTTGAGATATTTTCTTGTGAAGTGAAGTGGAAGTCGCTCAGCCACGTCCGACTCTTTGTGACCCCATGGACTATACAGTCCTTGGGATTCTCTAGGCCAGAATACTGGAGTGGGTAGCCTTTTCCTTCTCCAGGGGATTTCCCCAACCCGGGGATCAAACCCAGGTCTCCCACATTGCAGGCGGATTCTTTACCAGAACGAGCCGCCAGGGAAGCCCATATTTTCTTGTAATGTTTTATAAATCATTCAAGGTGGAGATTATTGGTAAAATACCTAAAAGGAAGGTTTGAACTATTTTAAAAGAAACTAACAAGACAATATTTTTACACATTTATATCCATATACATGAAGGTTCCTTTAGAGTATGAAAGTGTAAGCACTTAAAGGAAGATTAATAACCGTATATCCTTTTGAATTTCACTGATGTCACTATCTGAGTGTCTATATGTGATGTTCTCTTTAAATACACGTGAAGAATCAATGCACAGGGTGTGTAAACCATGACATAATGAAGTAGAAATGGCACTCAGATCGATTTTAGTATCTACCATATTATAAGTAAACTACCATATTACAGCCTCACATGATGTGACATGATTGCAGATGGAAGGGGAAACCACAATAACCTGCCTCCTGCTTGATGGACTCTTCTCATCCAAGGGATCCTCTATTTGAGAAAAGATGAAATACAACTGGGATGTTAAGAGAAGAGTTAAATCACTTGCCGCTTTTCCAGAGAATAATTGTAGATATGAATAGAGAGAGAACATCCAGGGCACTCAGGGTAGAAAATCGTTGGCCCTGAATTGCTCCTGTCAGAATTGCTTAGGCCACACGTAGATTCTAATCACTGAGAATAGTATAAGCTTTAATAGTGGAGGCTAATAATAAGTGTATGAAATGGTATGGGCAATTGACATTCAAACTCACAATGAAAAGGCTCTTCCAAGTGTTGGTACCACTGCATTAGGATTGGTCTTTTGCAGTTATCTGTAAAAGTAAAAATTACAACAGAATAATCTAATTTTTAGAGAGGGGAAGATAGGAATAGTGGAAAATATAGACAGCAAGAGAATTAAACAAGTAAAAATTAAGAGAGAAAAGAAAGGCCAATAGCAGATTAGAAGAAGGAAGAAAGTGAGAGAAGAAAAGAGGGTGGAAGGAGAGAAGGAGCTAGTATTCTTGGGATGATTAAGTTTTGGCCTCTTGGCTAGATATTTTACACAAAATGATATAAAATTCTATGCAAAACTCTACACATAGCTTTCTAAAATATCTAGTTTTATTTATGTATTTATTTGTTTATAACTGAACTCTTCCACTAGTTGAGGAAACTCTGCGGAGGGAAGGACTTTGTCTTACTCATCACTGTGTCCTCTGTGTCTAAGAGTCTGATCCACTGAAGACCTCCAGGGGACATTTGCTAAATAAACAGTCCAACAAAATAGGACTCTTTTCCAGAAAAAAGTCATAACTGAAGGCCAGTGGCAGGAGGAACAAGGGAAGAATTTTCCACCAAAATACTAAAAATCTGTGTAATTTTCTTTTATTTCTCCTTATTAGAACTGTTTTCATACACTTCATGTCCGTTGCCAAGTTCAAGGTTATATTATCCCCGAAAGAACAAGGTACATTCTTTTTTTTTTCATTTATTTTTATTAGTTGGAGGCTAATTACTTTACAATATTGTAGTGGGTTTTGTCATACATTGACATGAATCAGCCATGGATTTATGTGTATTCCCCATCCCGATCCCCCCTCCCACCTCCCTCTCCACCCGATCCCTCTGGGTCTTCCCAGTGCACCAGGTTCGAGCACTCTTGTCTAAGCTCTAGATAAATTTGATTCTGTTACAAACTTCTAAGGTGTCATTTCATATTTTAAAATTGCAACTGACTCCCCCACTAAATGGGAAGGTATTTGAGGGCAGAATATATTCTTTCCTTCCTTTCTTTCTTTTGGAAAAAACATGGTAGCTTCTTGGCTGTTGTATGTACCAATTAAAATTCCATCAATAATGTGTGAGAGTTTCTTTTTGATAAGTAACTTTTACATGTTGTCAGAAAGGAGGGAAAATGAAATTATATTTAGAGAGCTGCAGCAGTTAGATTAAGGAGACAAATAAAATTTGTGTAAACATGTGACAAACAGGAAATGTCCTTTTCAGGATTGGCGTTTGATTTTTATGTGGGTATTATTTGACTGAAATTGAATTTTCATTTGATCATGTTGGCTTTTTACTCATAAAGAAAAAGAAATTCAACCCTGAGTAGTCAAAAACAAAAACCTTTTTAAAAATTTTACATTCCGAGGGATAATTCAGCCCTCTTCTGTACTTTGTCTCTTTGAACTAGGCCACTTAACATTTATCAAATTAACTAGATGCTGTACAAACCCCTATATGTACTGTATAAACCTGGCTGATGCCTGATGAGCTATAGTCTACAATCTCCACAAGAGTTATTTGTAACATGCTTTGAGTTGAATTCTAATTTCCACTTCCCTATTTCTAATTTTTGATAATTGCGCATTACCTATCAATAATTTTCTCATTGAAACTCTTGCTATAAAAGATACATATTTATCTAGTTCTTTTGCTCTCATATAAATATTATGGCAGTTAATTCTATATCCTAAGTACCATTTTGCAAAGAAATTTTGCTTGAATTGCTTATAAAATAATCCCCTTCTCAAATGTGATCGATAAACCTCTTGTTTTTCTAATCAGTCATTACACTGGCTCAAACAGCTTACTAGAATCAATCTGTTCCTTTTTATTTCAAGTCTCTGTACCATCATTTCTTTAACTCTATTAGTCAACTCTGACTAATCTGTCTTTATAATTCATACCACAATCCTGAACTATTTCTGTGCCTTCTGATCCAACCTTTTCAATCTCTACTATCCTTTCTCCAGGGAGAGTCTAGAGGTAAGCCTGATATTTCAAAAACGACACTACCTCCTTTTGATGGAACAGACAATAATTTTGTCATAAAGCAATTTATGTTCTTTTTCCATTTTGCCCTCAGTTTGAAAATACAATAATAACAGCTTTTTGTTTGATCCATTGTTGATACACTAAAACAAAATTAAGTTATGCTTAAAAAACCTGGAACTTTTATGTGGTTGAACATGACACAGTTGAGATTTATTAGTAACTGATGACAAATTATCACATTAATATATTTTATTCCTTCTAAATGTAATTTTATGTTATATAGTAAAGTTCACTTTGTTGCCTGTAGTTTTATTAGTTTTGGCACATTTACAGTCATGTCTCTGTAACCAAAGTCATGATGCAGAACAGTTCCATCAAATCAAAAACTTTCTTTAGGCATCTCCTTTGTAGTCAGTTCTTTCTCCTACCCTGAACCCCTAGCAACCACTGCCATTCCTATAGCTTTACCTTTTCCAGAATGTCATATAAATAGACTCATTTAGTTTGTAGTCTTTTGACTGACTTTTTTCAGTTAGCAAAAAGCATTTGAGATTTATCAATATTGTTGCATGTATCAATAGTTAGATTTTTTTTTAAGTTTTATTGCTGAAGAGTATTCCACTGTGTGGATGTACTACAGATTACAGTTTGGGTCCTTTCCAGAGTTTTGTGATGAGTAAAGCTGCTAAAAACTTCCACATACAGATTTTTGTGTGAACATAAGTTTTCTCTGTTTGGGGGAGAAGTGGGATTTTTGGGTCACATGGTAAAGACTGTTTCTGTTTTCCAAAGTAACTATTTCACAATGTATGAATGTTCAAGTTTCTCTGATTTTTTTTTAACCATTCTAATAAACCTTTGGTAGTATTTCATAGTGATTTTAATTTGAATTTTCTTAATGATCAAGGATGGTGACCATCATTTTATCTGTTTATTTTCCATCCATATACCTTCTTTGATTTACTATGCATGCAACCTTTCTACCCATATTTTTATTGTGTTGTTTATTTTTTCTTTGATGAGTTTTTGAAGTTCTTTACATATCCAATAAACAAGTACTTTGCCATATAGGTTGTTTACAAATATTTTCGCCCTGCTGTGGTTTGGGTTTTCATTCTGTTAACAGTGTGTTTTGCTGTCTCAGGTCTCCTATCAGTCTTTTGAGGGAAGGGGAAGGGAGTGAGGCCTTAAAGTAAGTTTGGTATTAAGAGCAAAGATGGGCTCAATAAAGGACAGAAATGGTATGGACCTAACAGAAGCAGAAGATATTAAGAAGAGGTGGCAAGAATACACAGAAGAACTATACAAAAATGATCTTCACGATCCAGATAATTACGATGGGGTGATCACCAGTCTAGAGCCAGACATCCTGGAATGCGAAGTCAAGTGGGCCTTAGGAAGCATCACTACAAACAAAGCTAGTGGAGGCGACGGAATTCCAATTGAGCTATTTCAAATCCTACAAGATGATACTGTGAAAGTGCTGCACTCAATATGCCAGCAAAGTTGGAAAACTCAGCAGTGGCCACAAAAAAAAAAAAAAAACCAACTGAAAAAGCTCAGTTTTCATTCCAGTCCCAAACAAAAACAATGCCAAAGAATGTTCAAACTACTGCACAATTGCACTCATCTCACACCCTAGAAAAGTAATGCTCAAAATTATCCAAGTGAGGCTTCAACAGTATGTGAACTGTGAACTTCCAGATGTTCAAGCTGGATTTAGAAAAGGCAGAGGAACCAGAGATCAAATTGCCAACATTCGTTGGGTCATCGAAAAAGCACGAGAGTTCCAGACAAACATCTACTTCTGTTTTAATGACTCTGCCAAAGCTTTTGACTGTGCAGGCCACAACAAACTGTGGAAAATTCTGAAAGACATGGGAATACCAGACCACCTGACCTGCCTCTTGAGAAATCTGTATGCAGGTCAGGAAACAATAGTGAAAACTTGACATGAAACATCAGACTGGTTCCAGATTTTGAAAGGAGTACGTCAAGGCTGTATATTGTCACCATGCTTATTTAACTTATATGCAGAGTATATCATGTGAAATCCCGGGGCTGGATGAGGCACAAGCTGGAGTCAAAATTGCCAGGAGAAATATCAATAACCTCAGATATACAGATGACATCACCCTTATGGCAGAAAGTGAAGAAGAACTAAAGAGCCTCTTGATGAAAGTGAAAGAGGAGAGTGAAAAAGTTGGCTTAAAGCTCAACATTCAGAAAACTAAGATCATGGCATCTGGTCCCATCACTTCATGGCAAATAGATGGGGAAACAGTGGAAACAGTGACAGATTTTATTTTTGGGGGGCTCCAAAATGACTGCAGATGGTGACTGCAGCCATGAAATTAAAAGATGCTTGCTTCTTGGAAAGAAAGTTATGATCAACCTAGACAGCATATTAAAAAGCAGAGACATTAGTTTGCCAACAAAGTAATGGTCTAGTCTAGTCAACAAACAAAGGTCTATCTAGTCAAAGCTATGGTTTTTCCAGTAGTCATGTATGGATGTGAGGGTTGGACTATAAAGAACGCCGAGTGCTGAAGAACTGATACTTTTGAACTGTGGTGTTGGAGAAGACTCTTGAGAGTCTCTTGTACAGCAAGGAGATCCAACCAGTCCATCCTAAAAGGAAATCAGTCCTGAATATTCTTTGGAAAAACTGATGCTGAAGCTGAAACTCCAATACTTTGGCCACCTGATGTGAAGAACTGACTCATTTGAAAAGACCCTGATGCTGGGAAAGATTGAAGGTGAGAGGAGAAGGGGACGACAGAGGATGAGATGATTGGATGGCATCACCGACTCGATGGACATTAGTTTGAGTAAACTCTAGAGTTGGCGATGGACAGGGAGGCCTGGCGTGCTACAGTCCATGGGGTCGCAAAGAGCTGGACATGACTGAGCAACTGAACTGAACTGAACTGGAGAGAATCTGAACTCCCTCCCTATCTAGAATCCCCAAGGTATCCACATACTTGTGTCAGTCTCTTCTTGTCCTTTACCAATTTGTTAATAATTTCAGCTGAATTCATTTTAGAATTCTCATTCTGTTTTTCATGTGACTTTTCATTTACCTATGGGCTTCCCTGGTGGCTCAGACTGTAAAGAGTCTGCCCACAGTTCAGGAGACCGGGGTTTGATGCCTGAGTCGGGAAGATCCCCTGGAGAAGGAAATGGCAACCCACTCCAATATTCTTCCCTGGAAAATCCCATGGGCAGAGGAGCCTGGTGGGCTACGGTCCATGGGTTCGCACAGAGTAGGACACGACTGAGTGACTGACGCTTTCACTGTTTGTTTACCTAAGTTGGGGAAACATTATTAGAAACAAAAATCTTTTTGTCAACCTAGAAAATCACTCCACAAAAGTAGAAGACAAAGAAAATAGTTTTATTATTGAATAAGCATTAAACTGGAGTGTGTATATCACAGGCAATCTAAAGAGAATGCAAAGATAGAAAGAAATCTAACCCTTTTATATTAATATCCAAACAGATACAACTCTTTATATACTTGTTCCCAAGTAGACAATAAACAATAAGAAGCCTCAGGTAAGAGGACTTGACCACACCTTTCTCGCACAATGTTCATCCAAAATTCATCCGGTAATTGAAGTGACCATTTGTGTTTAGTAATGGTCTTTATCCAAAAGAAAAACGAATTTCCTTTATCTTTATGACTGTAGTTAGGTTTGCAACATAGAGCCAGATGCCAGCCAAACTTAGCCTCCTATCCTCCAGGGAAACTAGGAGATAGGAGCACTGTTTTGCTGGATGATTACATTTTCAAATCATGATTCCCAGGTCCCTTAGGAAACATTACTGGGTTGTAAAACTAACAAGAGGCTTATTTAGCTTTTGAAAAGATTTATGTACATTTCATAGAGGCAGAGAAAGATTTTATAATTGCAGAAATTCTAAAGTAAAAGCTTTAAGAAAAGGAAGGGGAAGGAACCTGTTTCCCTGTTTGCACCAAAGAGAATTGATTTTTTTTTCTTATTTTTGATTTGTATTTTTTCTTACACTTGTAAACATCAGGAACACAGCCCACAAAAAAGTTTGCACAATATATTTAAATGCTTGGGTTACTTGAGATTTACAACAATCCTGTGAGGTAAGTCAGAAAGTAATTATTTGTATTGGTCCAATTTAGTACATGAGGAAATTAAGACAGAGAAGTCAGTTGAATGGCCCAAATACACACTTCTTGGAAAAAATAAGACCAAGGCCTCTCAAATCCAGCTTCTCTGAGCCGTCTACAGTCCTGCCATTAGATGTTACCTTCTCAAAAGCTTATATATTGATAATCATAATTTTATGTTTAGTATCAAAGACTAAACACATGCACACCTTCCAGATCTCAACCAACTTTTTGGGTATATAATTTAGACATATTACGAGTACTCTTGATTGGTTTACTTAACAAGTAAGTTGACTGAGAGCAAAAGAGCCAACAGTAATATTTATTGTTACATTTATAATGAATACATGTGTCTCTATTCATTTATGCATTTAAAAATACTTATTGAATGTCTGTTATATACCACACATCATTTTGGGGGCTGGGGAAGCAGTAATGAATCAAACTGATCAAATCCCTGCCCGCATGATGCTTACATTCTAGTGAATGGGAAAGAGAATAATATTTTTAAATACATTATGTGTGTGTGTGTGTGTGTATGCATACTAAGTTATTTCAGTTGTGTCTGATTCTGTGACCCTATGGACTGTAGCCCGCCAGGCTCCTCTATCCATGGGGTTCTCTAGGCAAGAATATTGGAGTGGGTTGCCATGCCCTCCTCCAGGGGATCTCCCAACCCAGGAAACAAACCCGTGTCTCTTATATCTTCTGCATTGACAGGCAGGTTCTTTACCATTAGCACCACCTGGGAAGCCCCATGTGATGTGTACAATGTAGAAAACAAAAGCAAGAGAAGGTGGACAAAATGCGTTAGGAGGATATAAGGGCGTTTTTTTCTTTGTTTTGTTTTTACAGATGCCTGAGAAAGCTAAGAGTAAACTATGATAACAGCTAGGGGAGTAGCATATAAACGGGGGAAGAATTAATAAAATGTTGTTGAGATAGGCCTGTGTTTGTATATTCAAATAAAAGCAAAGAAAATATGTGACTGGTGCTGAGTCCAGGAGGAAAGAGAGGTGGAAGGGGCCATGTTATTAACAGCCTTGTAGAAAGAGGAGAGAGAAAAAGTTGGCTTAAAACTCAGCATTCAGAAAACTAAGATCATGGCATCTGGTCCCATCACTTCATGGTAAATAGATGGGGAAACATTGGAAACAGTGAGAGACTTTATTTTGGGGGGACTCCAAAATCACTGCAGATGGTGACTGCAGCCATGAAATTAAACGACTCTTGTTCCTTGAAAGAAAAGCTATGACCAACCTAGGCAGCGTATTAAAAAGCAGAGACATTACTTTTCCAACAAAGGTCTGTCTAGTCAAAGCTATGATTTTTCCAGTAGTCATGTATGGATGTGAGGGTTGGACTATAAAAAGCTGAGTGCCAAAGAATTGATGCTTTTGAACTGTGGTGTTGAAGAAGACTCTTGAGAGTCCCTTGGACTTCAAGGAGATCCAATCAGTCCATCCTAAAGGAGATCAGTCCTGAATATTCATTGGAAGGACTGATGTTAAAGCTGAAACTGCAAAACTTTGGCTACCTGATGCAAAGAACTGACTTATTTCAAAAGACCCTGATGCTGGGAAAGATTGAAGGCAGGAGGAGAAGGGGACAACAGAGGATGAGATGGTTTGATGACATCACTGACTTGATGGGCGTGAGTTTGAGTAAGCTCCAGGAGTTGATGATGGACAGGGAAGCCTAGTGTGCTGCAGTCCATGGGATCACAAAGAGTTGGACATGACTGAACTATTGAACTGAACTGAAGTGAGAACAGAAGCTTTTGTGTTTTGAAAAAAATGACATTGATCAAACATTTAAAAAGTTCACTCTGGCTGAGAAGACACTACAGTGGGGCTAGGGCATCAACATTGAGACCAGATAGGAAACTACTGCAATTCAGCTAAATTCATGGTACCAAACTGGGGAAACGTCCCTGCTTTACCTTATCGTTATAGTTTTAAAATTCACTTTTTTTTTTCAATTTTTAAAAAATGTGTTACAGTGTTATAGTTACTTAGATTTATGACACTATGTAAATAGAAAATTTGGACTTTAATACATCCAAAGGGCATTTGCTTAGGAAATATTTCATTGACATTTCATGTAGAAAATAACTTCACATTTGCCTAGAATAAGCTGAGACCATGATAGAATGAGTCAGTAAGAACACACTGAGCTGTGTTTTTCAAATAAGAATTTACTTACTAGTTTATCAAGTAGACAGTATGTGTAGAGAAAGATAGAGTTTGCACATCCAAATACATTTTGTTGTAATATTTGTGACTGTGATTAAAGAGAAATGCAATGAAATAAATTCCTATCTGCCTAAGAACTGACAAAACTTGATTTACATTTGTCATTTTCTCAATATCAATAAATATGCACTGGTCCACTAATAAACATTTGCAGAATATATTCCACAAATTCAGTAACATTTTTTCCGCATGGTATCCCTATTTTTATCTTAAATGTGGCAAATTATAGAACATATGATTCCTCAACTTTAGGATGGTCTTCAGATTCCTTTGTATGTGAAGTCAAAATTTACTGAAAGGGTTTTTAAACCTATTTATATTCTTACTAAGATCTGAAATGCAATTTCTATGATCTTTCTACTTATTACTTTGAAATAAATAACTGAAGGCTTTGGAAGAAAAATCACTATCTAAAAATGTTTTCTCTTTTATTAATGTTAAAGTAAAACAAAGTAAGTGTTGAGGTCTCTTTGTCACCTTTAGATTTTTCATTACTTTCACAGCATTCCACTGTTTGCTACATCCTTAATTGAAGGACTGTTATAAACACTCATGATCATAGATCTTAGTAAGCTCAAGTAATTTAATAGACCTCTTGTATGGTACTTGATACTCAAGGAAAAGTTGCTCTTTATTGTTCAGTTTGTTTTCACATTAATCGTCATTTGAGAAGCTATATCTATTTTTTTTCTTTTCTGATAGATATTAACTTCTCCATCTTTTTATATTTATTTTATTATTCTTATTAAAAGAATCTATATCCTACCCTTAGCTTTTACACAGATTTAACCGTCAGTTCAGTTCAGTTCAGTCACTCAGTTGTATCTGACTCTTTGCAACCCCATGGACTGCAGCATGCCAGACCTCCCTGTCCATTGCCAACTCCCAGAGTTCACCCAAACTCATGTCCATTGAGTCAGTGATGCCATCCAACCATCTCATCCTTCGTCATCCCCATCTTCTCCCACCTTCAATCTTTCCCAGCATCAGGGTCTTTTCAAATGAGTCAGTTCTTCACATCAGGTAGCCAAAGTTTTGGAGTTTCAACTTCAACATCAGTCCTTCCAATGAACACCCAGGACTGATTTCCTTTAGGATGGACTGGTTGGATCTCCTTGCAGTCCAAGGGACTCTCAAGAGTCTTCCCCAACACCACAGTTCAAAAGCATTAATTCTTCGACACTCAGCTTTCTTTATAGTCCAACCCTCACATCCATACATGACTACTGGAAAAATCATAGCTTTGACTAGACAGACCTTTGTTGGAAAAGTAATGTCTCTGCTTTTTAATATGCTGTCCAGGTTGATCATAACTTTCCTTCCAAGGAGCAAGCATCTTTTAATTTCATGGCTGTAGTCACCATCTGCAGTCATTTTGGAGACCCCAAATATAAAGTCTCTCACTGTTTCCACTGTTTCCCCATCTATTTACCATGAAGTGATGGGACCAGATGCCGTGATCTTAGTTTTCTGAATGTTGAGCTTTAAGCCAACTTTTTCACTCTCCTCTTTCCCTTTCCTCAAGAGGCTCTTTAGTTCTTCTTCACTTTCTGCCATAAGGGTGGTGTCATCTGCATATCTGAGGTTATTGATATTCCTCCCGGCAATCTTGATTCCAGCTTGTACTTCCTCCAGCCCAGCGTTTCTCATGATGCACTCTGCATAGAAGTTAAATAAGCAGGGTGACAATATACAGCCTTGATGTACTCCTTTCCCTATTTGGAACCAGTCGTTGTTCCATGTCCAGTTCTAACTGTTGCTTCCTGACCTGCATACAGATTTCTCAAGAGGCAGTTCAGGTGGACTGGTATTTCCATCTCTTTCAGAATTTTCCACAGTTTATTGTGATTCACACAGTCCAAGGCTTTGGCATAGTCAATAAAGCAAAAATAAATGTTTTTCTGGAGCTCTCTTGCTTTTTCGATGATCCAGTGGATGTTGGCAATTTGATGTCTGGTTCCTCTACCTTTTCTAAAACTAGCTTGGACATCTGGAAGTTCACGGTTCACGTATTGTTGAAGCCTGGCTTGGAGAATTTGAGCATTACTTTACTAGTGTGTGAGATGAATGCAATCGTGTGGTAGTTTGGCATTGCCTCTCTTTGGGATTGGAATGAAAACTGCCCTTTTCCAGTCCTGTGGCCACTGCTGAGTTTTCCAAATTTGCTGGCATATGTCACTGACATCCCCATGGTCACAACATAAACTCAGTCCAAATTTAAAACCATCATCTTATAGGCTTCCATTTTGCTGACATATAGCTAAGTGATTTTCTTTTTCATTTGCATATACAAAGCCAGCCTTCTTCACTTTCATACTCAGTCCCTATTCCATAAATTTACTTATTCGACATAATTTATATGTATAGCACATAGATCAGTGGTATCAGAAAAGGCAAAGAAATAGGCATTGTATCCTAGGATCAGATATAATTTATGATGAACCTTCTAGACTATTTATACCAGCAATTTTATCTTATTGGTAAGGAAATTCAAAGGCCCAAGAAGTTAAGAGTCATACTACCGGATACACAACAAAGTGCAAGTACTGAATGTTGGTATCTGAACTGCCATTTGGTATTTCTGCTGCTGCACCACAATGATTTCACTTACATAAGTAGTCATAGTAACAGTATAATGGAACAATATTTTGAAAAGGAGAAGATTATGTAGATGATAATTCTATTACTAAGCACCTGCTTGGATATGCCATTCTTTCTTTCATCCAAATTGCTAAAATAGAATGCAAAGCACTTAAAAAGATACAACTACTCTATTATAGAAACTTATATGGATGAAATGACCATGGTTATAGTATAATTTCCACAAATGTACCTAATTCTGGAACATTTTCAGAAAGTAACCATTTGCTTTATAAAAATTAAGTGGCAAGGTTTTCTTTGCTTTGAAAGAGAAGAAATCAAAGGTCTAGGAAAATTAGAATATGCACTTTTATTTCTGTTTTAAAGAAAGTAAAATTTTTAGGTGTATGCTTCTATGTGAATTTTGTAATGTAGAACGTTATAGAGGCATAAGAAGTTCTAAGAAAGAATCAAAGAAAAAGGTAATTCAACAAGGAACCCTGTTTATTACATTCTTACTATGTAACAGATGCTTCCAGGCTCTGGGAAGCCTGGAAGAAATAAGAAAATAAGACCCAGTTTTGGTCCTTAGGAATCTCAAGACTAATACTGAAATGAATTTATACTATTTAGTAAACTACAGTATAGGTAAAAATACAGGTAGAAAACATGATACAGAGGAAGTACAAAAAAGAAATTGGTTTGCTCTACCCATCAACGAAAAGAAAGGCCTTGCCAAGAAAATGATGACAAATAGTGGTGTCAAAAGTTGAAAGAGTTCACCATGGAGACATGAGGAATATTATATCCTAGAGGGGAAGCAGTCTGTTCAATGGTGTGGGGACATCAAACAACATGACATGTTTGATACAGGGCCAAAAATTTTCCTTTTGGATTATGCTTAGAATACTTCAGGAGATGGGGATGTAAAATTACATAGACAGTAGGACTTGAGAAGCCTTGTTCTACATACACATCAAAAAATTTTTCATGAGAAGAGAAACATACACATGGATGGAGAAAAAAATAAAAACGAGCAAATCTGGCTTTATTTTGGTGACATCTGTTGAAACAAAATTCAGGATCATGCTCTTATATATTGTAATGAAAGTAATGCTTTATGAAAGACAGAAAGTCGTTCACAATTGCATCATCATTTACCCTGACTTCTTGAAAGACAGTAGCATCATACTCCCCTCTACATATCCCTTCTCACTTGGTGTTTCCTTGAACAGCCCCTCCAGTTCTTCTTTCTCTAAGCTCTTTGTTGCCATCATGCCCATAACTTTGTTACTTGAGGATATAATGAGATTGTAAAAAATTCCTCAGGAAATAATAGTGCAGCCAGGAAAAGAGGAATGGTCAAATCAGTTAAGTCAGGGGACAAAACAGTTTGGTTAAAGGCAATGGAAATTGAATAGGAGGCTCATGGTTAAGTTGAGAAAGAATGAGGAGAAAGAAGGCATAGTGATTTGTTGGAAGGAGACTAGAGGACTAGGACCAAAATTAAAACCCTTAGAGCTATATTTTAGACTAAATGTGCAAAGTAATTTGAAGCAAGGCTAGTGGAGCAAAATATAATAAAGAGTCCAAATTGACTTTGCCTTTTCATAAGCAAAGGTCATGAACCAGTGGCTATTTCTTTGTAATAGGAACCCTATAGGAAACCTAAGATCAATGCTGGATGTAGATTTACTTGCATTAAACATGCTGATTCTACACTATTTTTGAAAGGTTAAGAAAAGATTTGAGGAACCCAATACAATAAAAAGTGTTTACATGATTTCTTTTTTTTTAAAATCTTAGTAGGTTGAAGCAAACCCTGGACTGAATCTGTAAGATGATAGTTGTAGCAGACACAGATGCGCCCCATCCATATCCTCTCACCTTTACCATCTTGGTTCATACTTGTGAACTTCAAATTGCCAGCTCTTAAATTTAATGTGTCTGTGTGGGGTGTGTGTGTGTGTGTGTGTGTGTGTGTGTGTGTGTGTGTGTGTGTGTGTTTTGCTTCTGGGGCTTGTTTTTGCAGCTAAGCAGCACACCAAAAGTTACAGGAAATTAATAACTCCCAGGCAAAGGCTAACAGAATTTTGCCAAGGGAATGCACTGGTCATAGCAAACACCCTCTTCCAACAACACAAGAGAAGACTCTACACATGGACATCACCAGATGGTCAATACCAACATCAGATTGATTATATTCTTTGCAGCCAAAGATGAAAAAGCTCTATACAGTCATCCAAAAAAAAAAAAAAAAAGACTGGGAGCTGACTGTGGCTCAGATCATGAACTCCTTATTGCCAAATTAAGACTTAAATTGAAGAAAGTAGGGAAAATCACTAGACCATTCAGGTATGACCTCAGTCAATCCCTTACAATTATACAGTGGAAGTGACAAATATATTCAAGGATTAGATCTGATAGACAGAGTGCTTGAAGAACTATGGACAGAGGTTTGTGACATTGTACAAGAGACAGTAATCAAGACCATCCTCAAGAAAAAGAAATGCAAAAAGGCAAAATGGTTGTCTGAGGAGGCCTTACAAATAGCTGAGAAAAGAAGAGAAGCTAAAGGCAAAGGAGAAAAGGAAAGATATACCAATTTGAGTGCAGAGTTCCAAAGAATAGCAAGGAGAGATAAGAAAGCCTTCCTCAGTGATCAATGCAAAGAAATAGAGCAAAGCAATAGAATGGGAAAGACTAGAGATCTCTTCAAGAAAATTAGAGATACTGAGGGAACATTTCATGCAAAGATGGGCACAATAAAGGACAGAATATGGCCCTAACAGAATAAGGACACAATATGGACCTAACAGAAGCAGATGATATTAAGAAGAGGTGGCAAGAATACACAGAAGAACTATACAAAAAAGATCTTCATGACCCAGATAACCATGATGGTGTGATCACTCACCTAGAGCCAGACATCCTGGAGTGTGAAGTCAAGTAGGCCTTAGGAAGCATCACTACAAACAAAGTTAGTGGAGGTGATGGAATTCCAGTTGAGCTACTTCAAGTCCTAAAAGATGATGCTGTGAAATTCCTGCACTCATTCTGCCAGCAAATTTGGAAAACTCAGCAATGACCACAGGACTGGAAAAGGTCAGTTTTCATTCCAATCATGAAGAAAGCTAATGCTAAAGAATGTTCAAACTAGTGCATAATTGCACTCATCTCACACACTAGTAAAGTAATACTCAAAATTCTCCAAGCCATGCTTCAACAGTACATGAACCATAAACTTCCAGATGTTCAAGCTGGTTGTAGAAAAGGCAGAGGAACCAGACATCAAATTGCCAACATCCGCTGGATCATCAAAAAAGCAAGAGAGCTCCAGAAAACATCTATTTCTGCTTTACTGACTATGCAAAAGCCTTGGACCCTGTGGATCACAACAAACTGTGGAAAATTCTGAAAGAGATGAGAATACCAGTCCACCTGACCTGCCTCTTGAGAAATCTGTATGCAGGTCAGGAAGCGACAGTTAGAACTTGATATGGAACAATCGACTAGTTCCAAATCAGGAAAGGAATGCGTCAAGGCTGTATTTTGCCACCCTGCTTATTTAACTTCTATGCAGAGTACATCATGCAAAATGCCAGGCTGGGTGAAACACAAGCTGGAGTCAAGATAGCTGGGAGAAATATCAGTAACCTCGGGTATGCAGACGACACCACCCTTATGGCAGAAGCAAAGAAGAACTAAAGAGCCTCTTGATTGAAAGCATAAGAGGAGAGTGAAAAAGTTGACTTAAAACTCAACATTCAGAAAACTAAGATCATGATATCTGGTCCTATCACTTCATGGCAAATAGATGGGGAAACAGTGGATACAGTGACAGACTTTATTTTCTTGGGCTCCAAAATGACTGCAGATGGTGACTGCAGCCATGAAATTAAAAGACTCTTGTTCCTTGGAAGAAAAGCTATGACCAACCTAGACAGCATTATAAAAAGCAGAGACATTACTTTGCTGACAAAGGTCTGTCTAGTCAAAGCTGTGGTTTTTCTAGTAGTCATGTATGGATGTGAGGGTTGGACTATAAAGAAAGTTGAGTGCCGAAGAATTGATGTGTTTGAACTGTGGTGTTGGAGAAGACTCTTGAGAGTCCCTTGGACTGCAAGGAGATCCAACCAGTCCATCCTAAAGGAGATCAGTCCTGAATACTCATTGGGAAGACTGTTGCTGAAGCTGAAACTCCAGTCATTTGGCCACCTGATATGAAGAACTGACTCATTTGAAAAGATCCTGATTCTGGGAAAGATTGAAGGCAGGAGGAGAAGGGGGTGACATAGGATGATATGGTTTGGTGGCATCACCAACTCAATGGACATGAGGATGAATAAGCTCTGGGAGTTGGTGATGGACAGGGAAGCCTGGCATGCTGCAGTCCATGGGTCGAACACGACTGAGGAACTGAACTGAACTGACTGAACTGAATAAGTCCCAGTAACAGCCCGCATCCAATAATTGATAGGAGTCAATGTATAAATATTCCAGTTTCCATATCTCTCAACTGAGATTAATCTGAGATGTGTTTCTTCAGGAGAAATAAGCTCCTTTAATCCAAAGTGATAGGTTGCTTGATAATCGCTCTTTATTGACAGACTTTCTTGTCCTCATTTCTCACTGTTTTACTGCTGTAGCCTTAGTCTCCATATTAAATTATCTTCACTCCACCCTTAGATTCAGAGTCAGCTTCTGGAAGAACTCAAACTAATAAGATTTCCTTAGAATGAAGCATATCAAAGTAAGAAGATAGTACTACATTATAGATTTTCTGTAATAAACATGGAGAAATATAGTCAAGTAGTATAAAATACATGACAACTAAGAATATCCTAGGTCTATTTACTTAGTCTTGTCCAACTCTTTGTGACCCCATGGACTATATAGTCCATGGAATTCTCCAGGCCAGAATACTGGAGTGGGTAGCCTTTCCCTTCTCTAGGGAATCTTCCCAACCCAGGGATCAAACCCAGGTCTCCCGCATTGCAGGTGAATTCTTTTTGTTTGTTTGTTTGTTTTTTGTTTTTAATTTGAGGCTAATTACTTTATAGTATTGTGCTGGTTTTTGCCATCCATTGACATGAATCAGCCATGGGTGTCCATGTGTTCCCCATCCTGACCCTCCTCCCACCTCCCTCCCCATCCCATCCCTCAGGGTCATCCCAGTGCACCAGCCCTGAGCACCCTGTATGATGACCCTATATGCAGGTGAATTCTTTACCAGCTGAGCCACAAGGGAAGTCCATTTGCTATGAATCTACATGCAAATAATAAGGAAACCAAACACAGTAGCTGTCATAATTATAACAGATTCTAAAAGCTTGTTTTTCACCTTTAATTTTCATTTTTGATGAATTAGTATATAGTCTTTTCTTTGCCTTCTGATAAGAGAAAAACCAATGCTGTGAGTTTTGTAGATTGCTATAACTTATGTTTATTTAATTCACTGTCAAAATTTTGTGCACCTTGTTTTGATTATTTATATCTGTATCTATTAGCTTTTGTTGCATAATAAACCACTCAAACTTAGTGGCTGAAAATAAGAACCATTTACTTAGCTCACCATTCTGTACTGCCATCAGTTTAGGCTGGGCTGAGCTGGAAATTTCTTCTGGTTTAATCCCTCATGGTCTTGTGATCAACCAGCAGGTTAACTGAGGGCTGGCTGGCCTGGCTAGGATACATGTCTCTGTTCTACACTCTCCAGAAGGCTAGCTCTGATTTGTTCTTGTGACTGGGCAAGGTTCCAAAGAAAAAGAACAGAGGCCCAAAATGCTTCTCTGAGGCTCAGGGTTGGAAATAGCAGTATGTAACTTCCACCATATTCCATGAGTCAGGAGTAAGTCAGGAGACCAGCCCAGGTTCTAGAGTTGGGATAATAGATTGCATTTTCTAATGCAAGAAACATCAAAGTTACATTGTAAAGAATATACATTTAGGAAGAAGAAAATACTTGAATTTCTAATTTTAATCTGTTTATATAATATTAATAGAAAATTAAAACTAGATGATGCTCAAATAAAAAATGAGGAAAATGAAAACACAACTAGACTTATATGTTTGTCTGTTTTTCCATATTGTATTTTACAATGGCTATATATTAGTTATGAGGAAATACAAAATATTTACTGAAGTGAATCATAAATTTGAGATATTTTTCTGTGAATACTTTTGGAATTACCTAGGGAGGGCACTGTTAGCCACAGTTAAGAGGAAAGAAAAGCTTTTAATGCAGAAGTTGATCTCACTTACCTACAAGTTAAAAATGATCAATGTGGCACCAACAAAATTTGTCTAGAAGAAAATGCCATTTAAAATTGCTTTGAATATTTACCGTGTGTCTGAAAGATTATTTTCTTTGAATAGCTAAATGTTAACCCCTGGAAAAGAGGAAAATTGAGTGAAAATAGTGACAGGTCCTTAATTCTGGTGGAACTCCTGGGTACTCTCTAATTATAATTCCAATTTGGCCTATTAAAGTAGGAACAAAGACATTGATTTTATTCATGTTGCTTACTCTATCTCACTTCTCTTTTAATGTGTATGAGTGATGTTTGCAGTTTTTGCACCTTCTTAAAACTGAGTCATATATTCTGGACAAAGAATGAGGGTCAGTTTAGCCTTAGCTTTCCTAAACTAACCATATAAATCAAATTGGTACCTCAGAGATGCAGAGGTGGGAGTGATGTTTATAATAGTCATTTAAATTAAAGAATATGAAAACATTATGGACTCTTCTTTAATTCCTGCTATGCTCCAGATAAATCAGTAGATGTTGGAAAATAGATCTTTGTTTAAGCCAGAGAGAGTTCCCAGTAAGAGTGAATCCCCTCCACAAACATACACCAATTTCACATAGTAATATCTCCTTTTAGGCATTCTGTGGCATGATGATGGCCATTAAAGCATTTTTCTAGTATGAAATTAATTTCCTCCTACATAAGTGGGAAGAAATATATGATCATTGGGTGGATAGAGAGCCATAATAATAATAGATGCCATTTGCTGTCCACAAAGTTTACAGAGCTTGGAATTGGAAGAGAATAGAATAAAATTAATATTTTGTTTAATCTGTGTTGTCCACAGTAATCAGATGTCTTAAAGTAATCTTTCAGAATGTAGGAATTATTTCTGTTGAAAAAATGGGACTATTTAGTTTGTTGTTCAGAGATTTTGACTTCTTTTTTCATTGGGAAACAATGAATTATATATATATATGAAAATGATTACTTTTCAGCTCTTAATTGTTGAATAAAATACAGACATTTTTTTTCTCTGCACTTTTGCTTTTCCTATGCTTCAGGCATCTTCATTGCCACCTGTGTTCCCTTCTTACTTTAGAAGACAAACCAACAAAGAAAATTTCCAAGATATTCAACATTCTCATTGCTTGACAAAAGCATGACTAAGCACTAGTTTTGAAGAATTATAAGAACACATAGGACAAAATAGTGGATCAATAGGTATATAATGTTTATATTTTTTTACATCTATCCATTATCTGTTTATTTCTGTGTATATGGGCACACTCTTACACATACACACACATATATTGTGTGGAGAGAGTGAGAGAGAAGGAAGGGTTTAAAATTTATTTTGCTATATTTTATTAACTGTAATTTATATTATTGGGTATTTAATAAAAGAGCACATTAATTCCTGACATCTCTATATTGCTTGAATTTTCTCTTCTTGGGACTGAAGGCAGAAGAGGGAAGCCAAGAAAATGGACTTGGAATGAAGACATGCAATTTGCTTCTGCCAAAGGAAAATACTTTATTGTGATAGATGAAATTTTTTCTTTTTAACTGTATTTACATCAGGCACTGTAAAAATTCAGGAGCATTATATATTAGTATGAAAAAGAGTAAAGTAAACAGCTTGAACTTGATCCTATCAAATTGCAGAATACCAATTATATATTTATGAGGAAAAAATAGTAAAGTTACAACTCTTTCCCAAATATCTTTGCATCTGTGATTCAGAGCTTTTACAACTACAAAATAATTTATTTTCTACTCACCCATAGCAGAAATAGGAAATCTTTCTCTGCATACTTATGAGGTTTACTATCTAAATAACAACTTTTAGCAGTTCTACAGATGACCTCATTTTCAGAACTGACTTGGAATATTAAATTGTAGATACTGCAAACATCTGCAAGTATCCTAAATGATACATGCAAGTCACTGCCAAGTGGTTGAGTGAAAAGGGAAATAACACACTGTTTTTGAACGTGTCTACACCATTGCACACATTGTGACCTCTGTCACTTCAGTGTCTCTGACTGTGGAAATGTAATCACTTTGGCAGTTTAAAATCAGTAAAGATACAAACACTAACAAACTTGAAGTTGCAGAAGTCATCAGCATCTTTCAGCATTGTGATGACAAGTAATCATTTGTTACTCATTCTTTCTTACTGTAAAGCACAAGATATGACCATCAGAGGATTCAGTTGTCCTGTTGCATTTCTAGGATAGCAATGGACCTGATAAAGGAGTAAGAATTAGAACATGGCATTATATAACCATGGAACATCAAATAATTTCTCCAGTAATATGTAGACCTTTGAATGTTGATATGGTCCCTCTCTAAACCTATGTATAAAATGCATTAAGCCCATAGTTTCTTTGTTTCTTAAAACCTGATAGATTCCTCAGTCCTAATGGGGTATATAGATGTTCAAACTCTAGATATGAATGAAGGCAAATCTGAACTTGGTTTGAATATACACTGTTAGAAATTTTTAAATCTAGACCTGCCTCTTATCTTTTGCCCTAGCTCAAGCTTCTTTAGCCATTTTTGCTATTATAGTTATCTACTACTTACACCTAGTTTTGTTCCATAAAATTCTTCATAGAAACAGTCAAAGCCATGGGTGTGTCTATCCAGGTTTTTACTAGAAATAATAATTTTTAGATTTCCACCCACCTCAATACATGTGTATGAAAATAACCAAATCTATGAAAGTCATGAAGCTATATTCAGTTCATATCAAGCAAGAAGCCTCACCACTGCCATTCAAACTCTACAAATCATTAACAATTTCTACTTTTACCCTTTTACCAGTCATAGACATGACCCTGGGTAACTGTACATTGAAATATTTCTTGGGAATTTTCGTTTAGTGAGCTCCAGTACAGTTCCTTTCAGGGAACAATAGATTCCCTTCCCTTTTCTCCCTTTATAAATATTTTTATGGATCACAGTGACCAAGGATATATGAAAAAGAATTTCTCTGATGCTGTTACATCTCATGGAAGGTGAAATTTGATTATGTAATGTTGGGAATTGAAAGTCATTTATTGGGTTGTGGAGATAATTCAGTTTGAATTTGCCTAAGAGGCTCTTTTTTATTTTATTATTGGAATATAACTGCTTTACAATGTTGTGTTAGTTTCTGCTGTATAACAAAGTCAATCAGCTCTATGTGTTCATATACCCCCTTCCCCCTGAGCCTCCATTCCACGCCCCCCATCCCACCCCTCCAGGTCATCACGGAGCATCGCGCTGAGCTTCTGTGTTCTACAGCAGCTTTCCACTGTTCCCGTCTGTTTTACACATGATCGTGTATATATGTCAATGCTGTTCTCCCAGTTCGTCCTACCGTCTCTTTCCCCTGTTGTATCCACAAGTTCGTTCTCTATATCTGCATCTCTGTTCCTGCCCTGCAAGTAGGTTCATCTGTACATACAGACTGAAGGAAGTCAGAATGGGATGCTCTTCTAAATCCAGTTTAATATGGTTCATGATTACCTTTGAATGCCTTTTTACACTTAGTTCACCAAATTTTTTTTTCCCCCAGAGCTCTTCAGTTCAGTTCAGTTGCTCAGTCTTGTCCAACTCTTTGTGCCCCAATGGACTCGCCAGGCTTCCCTGTCCATCTCTTAGCTTTTGTCTAAATCCTTACTACTTAAACTGTGGTCCACACACCAGCACCGTCATTTCCTGGAAGTTGTTAGAAATGTAGAATCTCAGACCTCACCCCAGACTTACTGAACCAGAATCTGTAGTTTTAAAAGACTCTCTCCCCAGGCGATTCACATGCACATTAAAGTTTGAGAAGTATGGTTCAAAAATATTTTATGAAAGGAAAAATAACATTCCAGCTGGTTATTCTGCTCTGCATATCATGTACTCACTATTTCTTTCTCTGGACTCTTCACTACTTTCTTTCATCTTTCCTTGGATTCTAAGTACTCAAGCTGTCTCAAAAATATGCTAGTTTTCCGACCCAATCAAAAAATGGGTCAAAGAACTAAAAAGACATTCTCCAAAGAAGACATACAGATGGCTAATAAATACATGAAAAGATGCTCAACATCACTCATTATCAGAGAAATGCAAATCAAACCACAATGAGGTACCATCTCACGCTGGTCAGAATGGCTGCTATCAAAATGTCTACAAACAATAAATGCTGGAGAGGGTATGGAGAAAAGGGAACCCTCTTACACTGTTGGTGAGAATGCAAACTAGTACAGCCACTATGGAGAACAGTGTGGAGATTCCTTAAAAAACTGGAAATAAAACTGCCATAAGATCCAGCAATCTCACTGCTGGGCATACACACCGAGGAAACCAGAATTGAAAGAGACACATGTACCACAGTGTTCTTTGCAACACTGTTTATAATAGCCAGGACATGGAAGCAACCTAGATGCCCACCAGCAGACGAATGGATAAGAAAGTTGTGTTACAGAGGGAGGAGCCAAGATGGCGGAGGAATAGGGCGGAGAGACCCCTTTCTCTCCTACAAATTCATCGAAAGAACATTTGAATGCTGAGCAAATTTCACAAAACAACTTCTGATCGCTAGCAGAGGACATCAGGCGCCCAGAAAAGCAGCCCATTGTCTACGAAGGGAGGTAGGACAAAATATAAACGATAATAAGGGAGTCAAAAGAGCTACGGACGGAGACCCGTCCTGGGAAGGGAGTCTTAATAGAGGAAGTTTCCAATCACCAGGAAACCCTCGCACTGGCGGGACTGGGGGAAGTTTTCTGCATTCTAACTGGGAGGAAAAATTAAACAAGGCCCACAGATTACGTGCCTAAAAGCAACTCCCAGCAGAAAAGTACCCCAGACGCCCGCACCCGCCAGCAACAAGCGGGGCGGAACGGAGAGGAGCGGGCGGCATTGCTTCGGGTAAGGACCGGCCCGAAAACCCTGAGAGCAATCGGAGGGAGCTTTTTTAAACTGTGGGATAGCAAGGGACAAAATTAACCGGCCCGAACACACTGCCGGCGGTTCGCAAAACAAAGGGACTGAGAATCTCCAGAGAAGAGTCGGCCCATCCCCGATGGAGGTGGGAGGCAGTGGGGAGGGGAAAAGGGCAAACTCAGCCCCTGAGAAGCCACCCCCTCCCACACTGCAAACAGGCCCCCGGGTTCTAGCTAAAGACTTCCTGAGACCCGACTGGCGGTGCGTGCTGGGGCCGCGGAGGGAAAAAGCGCGCCGTACCCGGGGAGATTGCGCCCAAGCCTCTGGCTGCCTGGGCCGCTCGCCGCGGAGGGAAAAGGCGCGCCACACCCGGGAGACTACGCCCAAGCCTCTGGCTGCCTGAACCGCTCAGGCCGGGGAAGGCACAAAACGCAGGAGCAACCGAATCTGCGCTTTTGTGGAGTACCCGAAAACTGGAACCGCACTCAACGCAGGGCCCGCTCCATATAGAGCAGCCGGGAGCCTGAGCAGTGTAGACGGCGAAAGCACTGACACCCGTGAGCAGGGCAAACCCAGTGTGGCCGGAACACGGTGAGCGCTATCCACACAGAGCGGTGTCTGTCTGCAGCGCCCCGCCCTCCCCGTAGCAGGACTGAACTGAACTAGCGAACCTAAATAAGAGATCACCTCCGCCCGCCTGTGTCAGGGCGGAAATTAGACACGAAGAGACGGCAGACAGAAGCCAAATAAACAAAGGGAACCGCTTCAGAAAGGACCGGTGCAACAGATTAAAATCCCTGAAGGTAACACCGACTACACGGGAAGGGGCCTACAGATATCGAGAAGTGTAAGCTGGAAAGAGGAGCTATCTGAAATTGAACTGAACCTACGCTGACCGCAACAACCTCAGAGAAATTCCTAGATATATATGTACATATTTTTTTTTTAATTAAAAAAATTTTTTTTTCTTTCCTTTTTTTTTATTTTTTATTTTTTCTCTTTTATTTTTTTTTATAATTCCCTATTACTCCCCCATTACTCCTCAACTTTCATTTTCATATATTTTTAAGATTTTTTTAATTAGGGAAAAAAATTTTTTTTTTCTTTTTTTTTTTTTTCTTGTTTTTCTCTCCTATTTCCTTTTAGAGTTCTCTAATACTCCTCTATTATTCCTTAACTTTCATTTTCATTTCACTATAACCTTGCCCCCCCCCAAAAAAAAAAGAGAGAGAAACAGAAACCCTATTTTTAAACTGAACTTCATATACAGTTCTAAATTTTTTGTGTGTTTTTGTTTTTAAATATTGTATTTCAAAGAGTCTAACCTCTACACTAGATTTTCAATCTTTGTTTTTCAGTAGTATGTGATATAAATTTTGGTCATTTAAGAATCCAATATTCAGTTCCCATTTCTATTCAGGAGTGTGGTGATACTCTCCCACTTTTGACTCTCTGTTTTCTACCTCAGAACACCTCTATTTCCTCCATTCCCCTTCTCTTCCCAATCCAACTCTGTGAATCTTTGTGGGTGTCTGGGCTACGGAGAACACTTTGGGAACAGATAACTGGGTAGATCTGTCTCTCTCCTCTTGAGTCCCCTTTTTCTCCTCCTGCTCACCTCTATCTCCTTCCTCCCTCTCCTATTCTTCATGTAACTCTGTGAACCTCTCTGGTTGTCTCTCACGGTGGAGAATCTTTTCACCATTAACCTAGAAGTTTTATTATCAGTGCTGTATAGTTGGAGAAGCCTTGAGACTATTGGAAGAATAAAACTGAAATCCAGAGGCAGGAGACTTGTGCCCAAATCCTGAGAAAACCAGAAAACTCCTGACTACACGGAACATTAAGGAATAAGAGACCATCCAAAAGCTTCCATACCTACACCAAAACCAACCACCACCCAAGAGCCAATAAGCTCCAGTACAAGACATACCACACAAATTCTTTAGCAACGCAGGAACATAGACCTGAGTGTCAACATACAGGCTCTCCAAAGTCACATCTAACACAGAGACCCATCGCAAAACTCATTACTGGACACTCCATTGCACTCCAGAGAGAAGAAATCCAATTCCACGCACCAGAACACTGACACAAGCTTCCCTAACCAGGAAACCTTGACAAACCAATCGTCCAACCCCACCCACTGGGTGAAACCTCCACAATAAAAAGGAACCTCAGACCACAAGAATACAGAAAGCCCACTCCAGACACAGCAATCTAAACATGATGAAAAGGCAGAGAAATACCCAACAGCTAAAGGAACATGAAAAAAGCCCACCAAGTCAAACAAAAGAGGAGGAAATAGGGAATCTACCTGAAAAAGAATTTAGAATAATGATAATAAAAATGATCCAAAATCTTGAAAACAAAATGGAGTTACAAATAAA
Source organism: Odocoileus virginianus (assembly GCF_023699985.2). Lineage (NCBI taxonomy): Eukaryota > Metazoa > Chordata > Mammalia > Artiodactyla > Cervidae > Odocoileus > Odocoileus virginianus. The sequence goes on from NC_069708.1 coordinate 159,143, forward strand.
TAGCCTGGAGACAAAGATTGAGAAGATGCAAGAAATGTTTAACAAGGACCTAGAAGAAATTTAAAAAAATCAATTAAAAATTAATAATGAAATAAATGAGATCAAAAACACTCTGGACAGAACCATGAGTAGAATAACAGAGACAGAAGATAGGATAAGTGAGTTAGAAGATAAAATGGTGGAAATAAATGAAGCAGAGAGGAAAAAAGAAAAAAGAATAAAAGAAAATGAGGACAACCTCAGGGACCTCTGGGACAATGTGAAACGCCCCAACATTTGAATCATAGGAGTCCCAGAAGAAGAAGACAAAAAGAAAGGCCATGAGAAGATACTCGAGGAGATAATAGCTGAAAACTTCCCTAAAATGGGGAAGGAAATAGCCAACCAAGTCGAAGAAACTCAGGGAGTCCCAAACAGGATAAACCCAAGGCGAAACACCCCAAGACACATATTAATCAAATTAACAAAGATCAAACACAAAGAACAAATATTAAAAGCAGCAAGGGAGAAACAACAAATAACACACAAAGGGATTCCCATAAGGATAACAGCTGATCTATCAATAGAAACCCTTCAGGCCAGAAGGGAATGGCAGGACATACTTAAAGTAATGAAAGAGAATAACCTACAACCTAGATTACTCTACCCAGCAAGGATCTCATTCAGATATGAAGGAGAACTCAAAAGCTTTACAGACAAGCAAAAGCTGAGAGAATTCAGCACCACCAAACCAGCTCTTCAACAAATACTAAAGGATCTTCTCTAGACAGGAAACACAGAAAGGTGGTATAAAAGTGAACCCCAAACAACAAAATAAATGGCAACGGGACCATACCTATCAATAATTACCTTAAATGTAAATGGGTTGAATGCTCCAACCAAAAGACAAAGGCTGGCTGAATGGATACAAAAGCAAGACTCCTATATATGCTGTCTACAAGAGACCCACCTCAAAGCAAGGGACACATACAGACTAAAAGTGAAGGGCTGGAAAAAAATATTCCACGCAAATGGAGACCAAAAGAAAGCAGGAGTCGCAATACTTATATCAGATAAAATAGACTTTCAAATTAAGTCTGTGAAAAGAGACAAAGATGGACACTACATAATGATCAAAGGATCAATCCAAGAAGATATAACAATTATAAATATATATGCACCCAACATAGGAGCACCGCAATATGTACGGCAAATGCTAATGAGTATGAAAGAGGAAATTAATAGTAACACAATAATAGTAGGAGACTTTAATACCCCACTCACAACTATGGATAGATCAACTAAACAGAAAATGAACAAGGAAACAGAAACTTTAATGGACACAATGGACCAGCTAGACCTAATTGACATCTATAGGACGTTTCACCTCAAAACAATCAACTTCAACTTTTTCTCAAGTGCACACGGAACCTTCTCCAGAATAGATCACATCCTGGGCCATAAATCTAGTCTTGGTAAATTCAAAAAGATTGAAATCATTCCAGTCATCTTTTCTGACCACAGTGCAGTAAGATTGGATCTCAATTACAGGAAAAAAATTATTAAAAATTCAAACATATGGAGGCTAAACAACACGCTTCTGCATAACCAAGAAATCATAGAAGAAATCAAAAAAGAAATCAAAATATGCATAGAAATGAATGAAAATGAAAACACAACAACCCAAAACCTATGGGACACTGTAAAAGCAGTGCTAAGGGGAAGATTCATAGCATTACAGGCCTACCTCAAGAAACAAGAAAAAAGTCAAATAAATAACCTAACTACACCTAAAGCAACTAGAGGAAGAAGAAATGAAGAACCCCAGGGTTAGTAGAAGGAAAGAAATCTTAAAAATTAGGGCAGAAATAAATGCAAACAGAAACTAAAGAGATCATAGCAAAAATTAACAAAGCTAAAAGCTGGTTTTTTGAAAAAATAAACAAAATTGACAAACCATTAGCAAGACTCATTAAGAAACAAAGGGAGAAGAACCAAATTAACAAAATTAGAAATGAAAATGGAGAGATCACAACAGACAACACTGAAATACAAAGGATCATAAGAGACTACTACCAGCAGCTCTATGCCAATAAAATGGACAACTTGGAAGAAATGGACAAGTTCTTAGAGAAGTATAACTTTCCAAAACTGAACCAGGAAGAAATAGAAGATCTTAACAAAATGATCACAAGCAAGGAAATCAAAACTGTAATCAGAAATCTTCCAGAAAACAAAAGCCCAGGACCAGATGGCTTCACAGCTGAATTCTACCAAAAATTTAGAGAAGAGCTAACACCTATCTTACTCAAACTCTTCCAGAAAATTGCAGAAGAAGGTAAACTTCCAAACTCATTCTATGAGGCCACCATCACCCTAATTCCAAAACCAGACAAATATGCCACAAAAAAAGAAAACTACAGGCCAATATCGCTGATGAACATAGATGCAAAAATCCTTAACAAAATTCTAGCGAACAGAATCCAACAACATATTAAAAAAATCATACACCATGACCAAGTGGGCTTTATCCCAGGAATGCAAGGATTCTTTAATATCCGCAAGTCAAACAATGTAATACACCACATTAACAAATTGAAAGATAAAAACCATATGATTATCTCAATAGATGCAGAAAAAGCCTTTGACAAAATTCAACATCCATTTATGATTAAAACTCTCCAGAAAGCAAGAATAGAAGGAACATACCTCAACATAATAAAAGCTATATATGACTAGCCCACAGCAAGCATCACCCTCAATGGTGAAAAATTGAAAGCATTTCCCCTGAAATCAGGAACAAGACAAGGGTGCCCACTCTCACCACTACTATTCAACATAGTTTTGGAAGTGTTGGCCACAGCAATCAGGGCAGAAAAAGAAGTAAAAGGAATCCAGATAGGAAAAGAAGAAGTGAAACTCTCTCTGTTTGCAGATGACATGATCCTCTACATAGAAAACCCTAAAGACTCTACCAGAAAATTACTAGAGCTAATCAATGAATACAATCAAGTTGCAGGATATAAAATTAACACACAGAAATCTCTTGCATTCCTATACACTAACAATGAGAAAACAGAAAGAGAAATTAAGGAAACAATACCATTCACCATTGCAACAAAAAGAATAAAATACTTAGGAGTATATCTACCTAAAGAAACAAAAGACCTATACATAGAAAACTATAAAACACTGATGAAAGAAATCAAAGAGGACACAAACAGATGGAGAAATATACCGTGTTCATGGATTGGAAGAATCAATATTGTCAAAATGGCTATACTACCCAAAGCAATCTATAGATTCAATGCAATCCCTATCAAACTACCAACGGTATTTTTCACAGAACTAGAACAGATAATTTCACAATTTGTATGGAAATACAAAAAACCTCGAATAGCCAAAGTAATCCTGAGAAAGAAGAATGGAACTGGAGGAGTCAATCTGCCTGACTTCAGACTCTACTACAAAGCCACAGTCATCAAGACAGTATGGTACTGGCACAAAGACAGAAATATAGATCAATGGAACAGAATAGAAAGCCCAGAGATAACTCCACGAACCTCTGGTCACCTTATCTTCGACAAAGGAGGCAAGGATATACAATGGAAAAAAGAGAACCTCTTTAACAAGTGGTGCTGGGAAAACTGGTCAACCACCTGTAAAAGAATGAAACTAGAACACTTTCTAACACCATACACAAAAATAAACTCAAAATGGATTAAAGATCTAAATGTAAGACCAGAAACTATCAAACTCCTAGAGGAGAACATAGGCAAAACACTCTCTGACATAAATCACAGCAGGATCCTCTATGACCCACCTCCCAGAATATTGGAAATAAAAGCAAAAATAAACAAATGGGACCTAATGAAACTTAAAAGCTTTTGCACAACAAAGGAAACTATAAGCAAGGTGAAAAGACAGCCCTCAGATTGGGAGAAAATAATAGCAAACAAAGCAACAGACAAAGCATTAATCTCAAAAATATACAAGCAACTCCTGCAGCTCAATTCCAGAAAAATAAATGACCCAATCAAAAAATGGGCCAAAGAACTCAACAGACATTTCTCCAAGGAAGACAAACAGATGGCTAACAAACACATGAAAAGATGCTCAACATCACTCATTATCAAAGAAATGCAAATCAAAACCACAATGAGATACCATTATATGCCAGTCAGGATGGCTGCTATCCAAAAGTCTACAAGCAATAAATGCTGGAGAGGGTGTGGAGAAAAGGGAACCCTCTTACACTGTTGGTGGGAATGCAAATTAGTACAGCCACTATGGAAAACAGTGTGGAGATTTCTTAAAAAACTGGAAATAGAACTGCCATATGACCCAGCAATCCCACTTCTGGGCATACACACCAAGGAAACCAGATCTGAAAGAGACACGTGCACCCCAATGTTCATCGCAGCACTGTTTATAATAGCCAGGACATGGAAGCAGCCCAGATGCCCATCAGCAGACGAATGGATGAGGAAGCTGTGGTACATATACACCATGGAATATTACTCAGCCATTAAAAAGAATTCATTTGAATCAGTTCTAATGAGATGGATGAAACTGGAGCCCATTATACTGAGCGAAGTAAGCCAGAAAGATAAAGACCATTACAGTATACTAACACATATATATGGACTTTAGAAAGATGGTAACGATAACCCTATATGCAAAACAGGAAAAGAGACTCAGATGCATAGAACAGACTTGTGGACTCTGGGAGAAGGCGAGGGTGGGATGTTTCAAGAGAACAGCATTGAAACATGTATATTATCTAGGGTGAAACAGATAACCAGCCCAGGTTGGGTACATGAGACAAGTGCTCGGGCCTGCTGCACTGGGAAGACCCAGAGGGATCGGGTGGAGGGGGAGGTGGGAGGGGGGACTGGGATGGGGAATACATGTAAATCCATGGCTAATTCATTTCAATGTATAACAAAAACTACTGTAATGATGTAAAGTAATTAGCCTCCAACTAATTAAAAAAAAAAAAGTTGTGTTACATATACACAATGGAATATTACTCAGCTATAAAAAAAGAACCCATTTGAATCAGTTCTAATGAGGTGGATGAAACTGGAGCCTATTATACAGAGTGAAGTCAGAAAAACACCAATACAGTATATTAACGCATATATATGGAATTTAGAAAGATGATAATGATGACCCTATACACAAGAGCAAAAGAGACACAGATGTAAAGAACAGACTTTTCGACTCTGTGGGAGAAGGTGAAGGTGGGATGATATGACACAATAGCATTGAAACATGTATATTACCATATGTGAAATAGATGACCTGTCCAAGTTCGATGCATGAAACAGGGCACTCAAAGCCGGGTGCACTAGAACAATCCAGAGGGATGGGATGGGAAGGGAGGTGGGAGGGGGGTTCAGGATTGGGGGGACACATGTATGCCCGTGGCTGATTCATGTCAATGTATGGCAAAAATCACCACAATATTGTAAAGTAATTAGCCTCCAATTAAATTAATTAATTAAAATAAATAAAATTAGAGTGGAAATTTTTTCTGAGTTGGCCACATGTAATTAAGTTGAATTGTCATTATTTTAGGCAAGTGGCCCATTTAAAGGATTTATATGATATAGTGTTCCTATTAATTTTGTAATGCTCTGCACACAAACTAAAGATATTATCAATGTGTTTGTTAGCCATCTGTATGTCTTCTTTGGAGAAATGTCTGTTTAGGTCTTTCCCCCACTTTTTGATTGGGTTGTTTGTTTTTCTCTTGTTGAGTTGTATGAGCTGCTTGTATATTTTGGAAATTAATCCTTTGTCAGTTGTTTCACTTGCTATTATTTTCTCTTCATTCTGAGGGCTGTCATTTCACCTTGCTTATAGTTTCCTTTGCTGTGCAAAAGCTTTTAAGTTTAATCAGGTCCTACTTGCTTACTTTTGTTTTTATTTCCGTTACTCTAGGAGGTAAAGGAACGCATTTGAGTCAGTTCTAATGAGGTGGATGAACCTAGAACCTATTATACAGAGTGAAGTGAGTCAGAAAGAGAAAGATAAATACCATATTCTAACACATATATATGGAATCTAGAAAAATGGTACTGAAGAATTTATTTACAGGGCAACAGTGGAGAAACAGACATAGAGAATAGACTTATGGACATGGGGAGAGGGTGAGATGTATGGAAAGAGTAACATGGAAACTTCTATTACCATATGTGAAATAGATAGCCAACGGGAATTTGCTGTAGGAAACGCAAACAGGGGCTCTGTATCAACCTAGAGGGGTGGGATGGGGAGGGAGATGGGAGGGAGGTTCAAAAGCGAGGGGATATATTGATACCTATGGCTGAGTCATGTTGAGGTTTGACAGAAAACAGCAAAATTCTGTAAAGCAAATGTCCTTCAATTAAAAATAAACATATTTTTAAAAAAGATGCCATAAATCTGAAAAAAAAATATATATGCTAGTTTTCTTGTGGACATTAGATTGAAAAGATATCATTTCCACAAAAGCACTTTTTCTACATTTACATTTAACATGTTATTTTCTGAATCTAGAGCTTATCCTCCAATAGATCAGGTATTAGCCACATGTGGTTATTTAGAGTAAAATTAATTAAAATAAAAACTAAGTTAAATATTTGCTTCTTCAGTCATTGAAGTCACATTTCAAGTACATATTGTGCATTGGATAGTGCAGATGTTGAGCATTTACATCATCAGGAAATGTTCTATCAGACAGCAATTGTCTAGGGATGACTATATTCTAAGTTAGGCTTTGAAATTGTCAGTTTCAACAGCTTCCAGATTAGATTGGCAGCTTCAGTGAACCAGGATAACCAGCTGAAAGAGAAAGAGAAAATCTAGTTAAATCAAGGGGTTATTCCCAGTATATTTGATCTACTTCTGAAATATCAAGCTATTTCATGTAGGTTAGATATGTGAGAGGAATAATGTTATACAATGCCTCCTCTTCTCAAATTTCTTTACCAATTATAAGGAGATCATAGTAAGAGCATCCTACTGGAATGAAGGGACTTGGAAATGGGAGCATAGACTCCAGTTGGCAATAAATCACTGAATGTGTGACACTGGGTAAATCATTTGACCTGTCTGAGTTTGAGTTTATTTATCTACACAATCTGTTTGGTGGTCTTTAGGCTCTCATCTGTTTTTTTAATTGTCAGTTCCATGAATTAGACACTTGAAATCAACTCAGTGGGTATCAACCTATAGATAGCATTTAAAGAGGGATGTGCCTTTGATATCTATCAAACAGAAGTGCTGGGGTTACAGATAATTTTTTAAGCATCTGCTTTCAAGGAAATAATAATCTAGAGGAGTGGCCTATAAAGTGGAGTGCTTTACCTCAGGAGAAACCAAGTTGATTCTCAAAACTGATGTGATGATAGTAAAATTTTCTCTATATATTCATTGTTTATTTAAAATGAGCCTTGGAAGAATTTGATATATGGATTATCAGTAGTAAGAATAGTTATGAGTGAAATTTTGTCAAGAAATATGTTTATCAATAAATTAAATATATATTCAAACATATATGGGTTGCCATTTCCTTCTCCAATATAATCATAATGCACACATTTATTGCAAGTGCATGTCCAGATATATTTAAAGTTTTGGAGAGGGTAATCATAGAAGTTTGGGGAGCACTTGTCTAGAGGAGAGACAGAAAAATAACAACACAGTGTGTTTATGACAGAGAACTGCTTTAATGGGAATATAGAGTTCAATAAGTGTACAAAAGAGAGCACATAACCTTGAGTAGGAGTCAGGGATGGGACAGATTTTCAGAAGATGTGCTCCTTGAATTGTCCAAGTGAGAAGCAAAGGTGGTCTGGACAGAATTAGTGGCATATGCAATGACACATGTGCACTAACGAGGGTGAAAAATGTAGGAACCACAACTGGCTCAATGTGGCTGGAAGCTACATTATATGTCAAGGAGGGGTAAGAGACAAGGCTGGAGAGAGGACGCAAGCCGTAAACATATATGTATGTACATGGCTTTCCAGAATCAAGGAACATTTTCATTTTAAAATGTTTTTCAAAGTGTCTCCGCTGTGCCACATTTTTCTTTTCACCAAAATTGTTTTTTAAATATTAATTTTAAAATTTTGGATTATATATTTTTCTTTTTAATAATCTGAATCGTTCCCAAATTATTATGTAGAGAAAAGGGATCACCTTGATAATTTTGTAGGTTTCTTTTTTGATTTGTAGTTGCACTAGGTCTTCCTTGCTGCTCACCAGCTTTCTCTGGTTGTGAAAAGCAGTAGTTACTCTCTAGTTGTGGTCTGCAGGCTTCTCATTGCAGTGGCTTCTCTTGCTGTGGAGCACAAGCTCTAGGAGCGTGGGCTTCAGTAGTTGCAGCGGGTGGGCTCCAGAGTTGTGGCTCTCGGGCTTAGTTACTCTACAGCATGTGGAATCACCCCATACCAGGGATCGAACCATGTCCCTGCGTTGGCAGGCTGATTCTTACCCACTGTAGCACCAGGGAAGTCTGGCTTTCATGTTTTATTAAGCTAGTTCAAGTTTAGTGCAAACACTGAAGAAAACTTGAGACCTCTGGGAATCTACAAGACTTTTACGAATGCTTCCAAACATTGACCTATTCTAAGCAGTAGACATCATTGTTGATCTTTCTAATTTCTAGTGTTTAGCATTATTTTAATTTTTACCCTTTTTATTTATTATTTTTCAATACTAATATTTAAAGGAAAATAAATAACTTGGTATTGTGACCTAAATTTTCCTCAGGATAAAATGGTAAAATTATTATTTCTCTATAACACTTTTCATTATATTCAGGAAAAATAATTGGTTGTTTATGATACCAACAAGTATTCCAGCATATACCAGTTAAGTATAATTTTGTTAACCTATTAATTTAGTTACTATTAAATTCATTAATTGAACAACTGTCTGATTAAACAAAGATGCTATTATTTTTTGCCAGAATTTTTTGATTAAAAGATATTGTGAAAATCAAGAAAATTTCAATATAGATGTGTGTTTGAAGGATCTCACAGGAAATGAATATTTCCCTGGGAATATATTGTCTACTCATCTGAAATTCTTGAGTTTATTCGAGGCATAAGGGCACTAAATCATTCACTTCCTTCTGCCATACCCTCAGTAGTGTAACAACACCATTATACTTCTCCTTTTTTCCCTTTCACTAGTTGCAGACCTCTGGGCTTGGAAACTTGACTAGAAAGTACAGAGTAATAATAGGATTAAGACTTAAATTCCCCTAATCTTTTGATTGGCTGGTCAACAACATCAATTATTTCCTGGGTTTGTATTGGAGAAGAATTCTATATACGTAAAGACCCTACTAGGAAAATATCCACTATTGATTATTTCTAATTTCCAGGTATACTGAAAGTAATAATAACCAACTATAAATAGTTTGTATATTAATGAGGTTCCATGAATCTTACTTTAACTTTAAGACATTTGTATTGTAGGCTACAAATTTAAAAGCTTTATCAGTTATTAATTTGCATCTCAGCAGAAGATTCCTTTAAATAATTGTGAAGATATTTCATTTTGAATTTTATCAGCTTTATTGACCATGAAAACAATTTTTGTGCTATTTTCTGTTAATTATATTAATATTTAGATACAGTAAATAAAGAAAATGCTCCTTTCAGAAATTGTTAAAGAGCAGTACATTTCTAACACTTCTATTACTGATTCCAGAAATAGCAAAACTATGAAAATGTTTTAAAGAATGAATTCTTTACAATTTGTTTCTTAAGGCATCTTTTGTCATTTATTGTCCATTCTACACGATAGTTTTTTAACATCAAAGCATTTTCAGTAATGCTTCCTAAGAGACTCTTTTCTCTTTCTGTTAACAGTAGATGGATATTTGGGAGTATAAAATTTTATTCACTTCTAAATTGATGACACATGCCTTAGATTATAAACTATAGAGAGGAAGATGTGATCAGCTATGATGTAGTGAAATCAACAATGTGCTAAGCATAAATGAGCAAAAAATATTATTTTAATTATTGACTCACAATATCTTAGGATGTTAAATGGTTATTTAATACAAAATATTGGTTACATACCATGTGCCTGTCACTTATTAATAGAAGGCTGTTACTTAAAATATCTTTTTTTTCCCCCCACAGGCCCTCTGAAAAAATTGTGTTAACTCTCTTTAGCAATTAAACAAACTGAGGTTCAGAGAAAGTAAGGAGGAGATCAATGATCAAATACATGGTAAAGCACTATGTGGATAGCTAACACAGAGTTTCTGAGTTTTAGTATACTCAGAGCTGCCTTTGTTCTTTTTAATGATATTCAATTTTAACTCTTCTTTATTTCCAAAGTTTCAATTTAGTCATAATTTGTGGATGCCATATGCATGCAGATATATAGAGGAAAGTATTGGGTCAGCCAAAAAGTTCATGTTTTTCCATAAAATGTTATGAAAAACCTGAACGAACATTTTGGCCAATCCAATAAGTTACTCTACTTAGCAAAAATATGTTAGTCAAGATGATAAAGTACTTGGATTAAATGAAGAATAGCTAGGTTTGACCTTGACTGTCTTGTGACTTGCTATATAATCTTGAGAAAGGCTTTTTTCTTCCTCTGTGCCTCAGTTTCCTCCTTTCTCATTGTGTCCCTCAGGTCTCTGCTCAATGATGCTGCAAAACAAAAAACTCCAAATCTCAGGGTTTAAAACAAAAAATATTCTTTTTTCTTGCTGACAAGTTTGCTGGTCAGTCAAAGTGGCTTTGTTTCAGGCTATGGATTGGGTTTAGGCCTGCCCCTTTCTTTCTGAGAGGAGCAGTTACTTTTGTGGTGCATGTACAAAAGGACAAGAGGCCAAGCCAGACCACACTAGCAGAGTTAAAGCTTCTATTAATACTTGCTTCACATCTACTAACTATTCATTGTCAGAAGCTAGTCATATGGTGAAGCACAAAAGTTAATGAGGCAGAGATATAAAGTACACCTAATCTGTTAATAGGCTCTACAAAGTAGCTTTAGAAATGATGTGTGGATGTTAGGATACTTTAGTAGAATTATGGTATGTTGTTTATAGGCTAATGAAAAAATTCACATAGGGAAAAATATGTTTGCTTTTAGAAGATTAAAATTTAAATATACACTGAGGCTCTGATAGCATAATTCACTTCTTCAACATTGTCATTTTATTGACACTATTTCAAGAAATAGAAATCTTACAGAAGCCAAGGGATTGTATGAGCAGACATATGGTTTTTAATTTAGTTTTACATGTTTCCTTCACTAAATAGGGCATGCAGTTTACTGGACAGTGCATAAAGCAAAACTCTCCCTATTGGTACCAACTTGGCAGGCAATTTGGTTTTAATCCTGTCTATAGATTGCTTGTGCATTCCTGTACATTTCAACTCTGATCCTCTAATGGTCATCTGTTATGCTGTGATTACATGGATGAACTGCAAAAAGATCATCTGACTAAATTGTCAAGTTAAGGGCACAGTATCTGTGCAAAGGAAAAATGCTACAATTCAAAATAAAATAGACTGTGATTTACAACAAAGTTTGACACTTTAAAAAATAATACAAATACTCCACTTAATAAGTTCTGCCTATGAAAATGTTCTAATGAATAAGTCTCTGCATTGTTGACAATCTCAACAGAATGGCCAGTTTTAACATGGGTTCGAGGACAGAAATACCTTTCACTCCTGTAGTTAGTAACTTTAAAGCTAGAAAGTGCTGAGAGTTAACATCACACCTTCTATAAGGACTGGTAGACTGGAGTTTCGTGTACATATTTTTTTTGTACTCTATTAGCAGAAGAAAAACTACCTATTATAAGCTTTTCCAAAGAATATTTTATTTCTTGACTCAAAACACTATCACTTCTTTCAATGCTTCACTTTATGTAATAATAATTGGAAGCAAATTTTTACAAGACCCACTGGTACTTCAATGATAGATACAAGAGGCTGAGCCAAAATCCAAGAGGGGCAATAATCTCTCTGTTGGTATGTAGGACTTCATGCCATATTCCCTTTGGTTAGCTTTAGAGAAGCATGGAATGTCTTTTTTTACTCATGCTTCATCTAGAATGTAAACAAAAGTTGCGTACTTCTAAACATCATCTTGCTTTTGATATCCTAATGCTAAGTTCCCATGTATTAGACCTTGTGAACACAACCTAACACCTGAGTTCCTCTCAGAGTCTTAAGGGGAATTAATTCCACTACTCCTTTTATCCTTTTCTCATTATTAACTAGCATTTAGTGAGAAGTTTTTAGATTAGCTAAATTCTTTACATGCATCATGTCGCATGTGCTATCTACTAATTAGCTGACCTCTGCTTAATTGTCTTCATCTGAAAATTGGAAATTATCATAGTACTGATCTCCTGGGGTTGTTTTAGGAATTGAATAAAATGAGGGTGTAAACTACTTAGAAAAAAAGTGTGTAGCATGTGTGAACAATAAAAAAATATGAAATATTTCCATATATACATTCAAAAAATGTAATAAACATCTACTGCATTTTCACACACTGACCTAGGGACTGGGAATTCAGTTTTGAACAAGACAGACAAGGTTTCTCTTCTTGAGGAGTTCACATTTCAGAGAGAGATGACAAACAATAAATAGCTAAAGCAAACAAGATCGATTCTAGTAATAAAATAATTTTATAAGTGAAGACACTTAATTTGAAAGAAGGCACATAATTTTCTCAGGACCATAAAGATGAAAGGTAGTAGAACCTGGATTAGAATCTAAGGTTATGGTATTCCAAAACCCATCTCTGGTATTCCAAAGCTTTCAGCCTGCCATCCTTCCCATGCTGTTATGCTCATTATAGTCTTTGAAACTTTTTCCCACTGCAACCTTCTTCTCTTGTATTCCATACACCATCCTCTGAAATCACTATATAATGTCTTTACCTTTACTGAAACTTGATTCTCCTTGAAAGTGAGCATATAAATTATGATGGTGGTTCTCAAACTTCAGGGCCTATTGGAATCACTGGGGATCTTTAATACAATACCAATCTCTGGGTTGCCTCCAGAGATTCTGATTGAATTATTCTGGGTTGTGGATCAAGTGACTCCATTGTGCATTCTTTCAGACGATGACTGCTAATAATACTCTGCCTGTATCCCAAAAGGTTATCATCAGGTTGCCTACCTTTAACTTATTTCTTAGAACAATTTCCTGAATCCTTTGGAAATTCCTATTATTAGGGGTCACTCCCACATTTCCCTTGATCCAAGTAGATTTCTTTTCCAGATCATCACTTGCAGCTCTTTTCAAAGCCCTAGTATTGAAAGTACATTTCTGTTACTTGATGGTGTCTTCCTCCCTCTAGGTGACCCTATTGCATGGTCTCTTGACCTCTTTATTACATTAAATAAAATCCTTCTTGCATTTTCCTCCAGTGACTATTCCATTATTCTGGCCCCATCACAACAAAATTTCTGAGAAATGTCTTTTCACTTTGTCTCAGCTTACTTGCAATCATTCTCCATTGCTGTATTTCTATTCAGTCTATATCTGCTTTTGTTACTAGAATATAGAACAACAACTCAGGGGATGTGAGCATAATGCAATCTTATTTTGCCCTTACCTTGCCCATTTGTAATGTAGTGCTACCTCTGAACAGGACTCAATACAATGTCATATTGGCTCTTATTTTGTCCACAGGACATTTTGAACGTGTCATGCTTCCAAAGATTATCTGCCGATCCCAACACAGCTACCCAAACCCTGTAGTTAAAGACAATTAGAGCTTTCTCAAGCAGGTATCAAGCACAGGCTCTCCATACCTCAGTACTACAGAAGTGAGTGTCTATATAGAAGTTTACAAATCGCCAAAGAAATCTATTCTTTCTCTATTATTTGACTCAATTTTGTAATGGAATGAGATGGAATACATTCCACATTTATAATGGCATATGTTCTCACATTATTTCCTTCATTGTTTCATCTGGACCCACTAATATCAATCTTAATATCACTGTAAGTAGTACAACCAGACATCATGCATTTCATGATGTGATGTAATGAAGTATACTTGCTTAAAAAAATTGAATCTAAATCAAATCAGCCTCTAGATTTAATTTAGAGTTTATAGGAAATACATGGCTTTAAGGAACAAGTTAAATGATACTACTAGAAAGCATGGAAGTTAAAAAAAAAATGTAAGATGCTTTATAGGACAATGACCTAGTTTTCCCAGAAAATCAATTGTAAAGGGGAAAAGGAGTGGGGCTCTGCAGCTCTTACAGAATAAAAGAGATTTAAAGGACAAAAGAGCCAAACATGATCAGCAGATCTTGTTTGAAACCTAATTAAAGGAAAAAAGCTAATTAACTGTAAATACAGTCTTAGAATCAGAGCTTTTGAATATTGTCTGGTTATTTGGATAGCATTAATAAATTATTATAAATTCTGATATGTATAAAATAGGGTAATAATTATGTTAAAAATAAAAATATCTATAATTTAGGCATTTTAGCAAAGTATTTATTTGTGAAATGACACACTGTCTGGAATTTATAAATGTCTTACTTCCTAAAATTTTAGAGAAGACAGAAAAGTGGGCAAGTACTAATTCTGGGACTGGGTTTAGTATTCTAGTTTCTCTAATTTTGTGTATGCGTGAGAATTTCTAAGTAAAATTGTAATATTGTTTTTGCATTCTTAATTTTAGTTTAGTTGTTCTTGTTCTTACTGTTGAGTTTTGTTGTTTCATAGATCATGGATCTGTGTATTTAAAACTGTATTTAGCTCCCAGGTTAAGTCTGCCCATTGGCTAGTTGTAATTACTCATTTAGGGGATGATTCCCAGTTGGGCGTTCAACATCATTTCTTTACCAGCTCAGGTCTCACATATTAATCTAAAGTTAAGTGTAAGTGTTAGTCGCTCAGTAGTGCCTGACTCTTTGCGACCCCATGGACTGCAACCCATCAGGCTCCTCTGTCCATGAGATTTTCCAGGCAAGGATACTGGAGTGGGTTGCCATTTCCTTCTCCAGGGGATCTTCCCAACCCAGGGATCGAACCCGGGTCTCCTGCACTGCAAGCAGATTCTTTACCAACTGAGCTACAAGGGGAGCCCAATGTGAAGTTAGACCCCTTTAAAACTTCAGCTTTGAAAGAAGATTTCTGGATGTGTGACTATGCAAATCACCCTACTTTTATTTTGAGGAATTAGGAAAAATTTATAATTATTGGGGTTTCTTGGCACTGTTGTTTTTAACTATTAATTGATACAGACAGTACACAAATTTTAAATATATATATATATAAAATTTTCAGTAGTGTTTAAAAATGAAATTAGGTTGGTCTTTCTCTTTAGAATAGGTCTCCTAAAAGGAATCACTTTTATTTATTATCCCAGTTCTGCAAAGATTGCTAAAGCCTAATCAGAATGTGGCATTCCACTTTCCTTGTGACTGTATGCCTTAGATACTACGGCAGAAAGTCACCAGACTTTATACAAGGTAGACTGTGTCCATATTCCTATGTGATAGCAGGATACCTTATTGCAAAGATAAGACATATTAAAAGTCCAGGATCCTAATCTATAATAGTGATTCTTCCAAGTAGTATTTAAGAAATTTGCCTCACCATAAGATTTACCTAGGATATTCGCTAAAGACACAAGCCCTGGATCTCCTGGAGATCCTTAAAGATCTTGACTCAGTAGGTTGTGGGTGAACCCCTTAATGTATCTTTTAAAAGCTCCTCAAGTGAAAACCCGTTTATGAAAACCCATTTGAGAAACACTGCTCCACACTAATACATTTCACTTTAATTAGGCATACCCAAATTCTTCCTGATCGCCTGTAAGAAACCACCAACTTAAGGTCTTCCATTAAAAATATGTTTTGCATTCAGTGACAACCAGGAGCCCACCCTGATGTCTTGTAGCCTCATGTAGAGACAAAATGAAAAAGAACATCTAATATTAAGAAATATAGTTTGCATGCATTATTTTTGCTAATTTGATTTGCTAATCCTGGTTGCCCAGTAAAGTTTTTATTTCTAGCTTTACCTTCGTCATCCACCATGCCTTAGAAGTAAAGATGAAGTTCTGAAGAAATAAATCTGAGGAACTAAGGGTTTTCATCACAAGAAGAAAATATTTTTTCTTTTTCTTTTTGCTCTTTCTTTTTATTGTATATGAGAAGATTGATGTTAAATAACTTATTGTGGTAGTCATTTCACTATGTATTAGGTCAAACCATTATGCTGCACGTCTTAGACTTATACAGTGATGTGTATCAATTATGTCAATAACACTAAAAAAGGTGAACACATACTCTTTATGGGCCTTGTAATTAGCTGTTTTTTTTTTTTTACAGGGATAGTACCTGTATTGTTCTGTTTAATAAATATTTATTGAATGAATGCATGCATGCATTCATTTAATACATTAAGAGTTGATCTGTTTTCTGAAGCTTTCCAAGATCAAGTAATAATTGAATGTGTTTGTTTTTCTGGTACCTTTTTTTATATACTTAAAAAAGCATGTATCAATCCAGAGTCCCATCAGGGAAATGTTATGCTGTAAAATGACAATTTGATGTTTCATTTATGCTTTCTTTTTCTTAGAAGCAGTTAACACCATCTAGAGTACCTGACTGTATTTCATCAGAGTTTTGCAGCCTCCTTCAGGGAATTTACTGAACTAATATTTTAAATGCTGGATTTTGGCTTTCTTTTGTTAAAAGTCATTTATTCATGTTTTGCATGTGATTAGGAATCTCATTTTGAATAAGATTTTTTCCTTCATTTTCTTGTTCTTCTTCTAGAGCATTCGTAGTTGCCACCTCAGAGCCTCCTCAGGAATCGTCCATCAAATTGATGATCTCAGTGTTCCTGCCTCTGCATAAGCGGTGGGTATCACAGATCTAATCACAAAGACAGAGAAGGTGGCATTGCCACTTTCTGGTGTTAAATATATATATAATAAAATAGCTCCAGCACACAGAAAATATGAAAGAATTTTACAGTGAACATTTGTATGTTTGTGTGTGCTAAGTTGCCTCAGTTGTGTCTGGTTCTTTGCAACCCCATGGACTGTAGTCCACCAGGTTCCTCTGTCCAAGGGATTCTACTGGAGTGGATTGCCATACCCTCCTCCAGGGGATCTTCCTGACCCAGGGATCGACCCCTGACCTTGTGTCTCCTGCATTACAAGAGGACACTTGACCACTGAGCTACCAGGGAAGCCTGAACATTTGTATATCTAACACCAGTATTCAACACATTTTGCTCTGCTTGTTTTATCACATCTCTTTGTCTAGCTATCCTTCTATCCCTGATATTTTTTGTAGGCGTTTTAGCGTAAGTTGCACACATCAGTATACTTCAGTCATAAACATTTTAGCATGCAACTCATAAGCAAGAGGTCAGTATTTTTTACAGTTCTTTTTAAAATTTAAAGTAAAATCTACATACAACAATATGTACAGATTTTAAGCAGGCATTTTGATGAATTTTGACAAATAACCCAAACTCCGATTACAATATAGGATATTGTCATCACCCCAGAAAAGTTTTCACATTTTCCTTTCCAGTCATTTTTATTTCATGCCTACTTTCAGAGGTAACCACTATTCTGACTTTTTTTCAACTATGAATAAAGTTTTCTCTGCTTGTTCCAGCACTTTCTATGATTTGTTCATGAACTATGTACTCTTTTGTGTAAGGCTTTTTTCACTCAGCACATTTTTGATATTCATCCATGTCACTCTCTGTGCAAGGAACTTACTACTTTGTAGTACTAAGTAGTATTTCATTATATAAATATACCACACTTTGTTTATTCTCCTATTGATTGACACTTTAGTTGTGTTTCTAGTTTGGGGTTTTATGAATAAAGCTCTATGCACATTCTTGTACAAGATTTTGTGTAAACATACATGTTTGCATATAACTTGGGTAAATAACTAGTAGTATATTTCCTGGTTGCAGCATAAGTGTATCTTTACACTCATACAGTTTTATATAAAACTGCTTGACCTTTTTTTCCAAGCTACTTGTATCATTTTTCACCCCTCCCCAACACTATGTATGGGAGAGCTCAAGTTGTTCCACATCCTTGACAAATCATGTGTTATTGGTCTTAATTTATCCACTGGTGGATTTAGTGGTATCTCATTGTGATTTTAATTTTCATTTCCCAAATGACTAACAATTTTGAGATTTTTTTTTTAATGTGCATTATGGCCACTCTTGGCATAAATAACATTTGTTTATTAGGTATTCTTTTTGTTTAAGAGTTGATTTCAACTTACTAACATATTGCTAATAATTCTTATGACAGTATTCATTAGGAACATATGTTTTTATTCCCTTTGTTAGGTTTTGATCCATGGAGGTAGAGCGTTAATAACATGATTGTTTCACAAGATATGAACACATAATCACTAGTTCTTGCCTCCAGGCTTAAGGTATGTGACTTAAGTATAGTATTTCTGTTTTGTCTTTGGTTCATGAAGATATTTATCCTAAGGCTATTATTTTTAGTTTCCTGTTTTTATATTATCTGTTTCTTTATGTGTTTAAAGTATTGAGGATGCATTAAATGTTTTCTTTCTGTGTCATCTAGACCAAATTGACATCTTTACAATTTTGTCATGAATTTTTGGTTTGGTTTTGATTTACTTTTCCTTGGTTAGTATTGATAACATTGATTTAAATGTATAGGACACAACACAAAGACACTTGGAGGGTACCAAAAGGGAGAACTTTTTGTTACTTACAACACCAAATGAGAGAAGGCAGGCAGGGCTACACAGAGGGTCACACCTGGGAACGGCAACAGCAAACTGGACCTGTAAGGGGGCAGCTTATGTATGGCAGATGGGGTTAGGTTATCCAGATTTCTCAAATTCTCTGTTGATTGGCTGTAGTGAATAATTTCAAGAGCTTGGGGGCATAGTGGCTGCCCCTAGTTGTCTGATGCTTGGACATAGGGTGATTAGAGCTGGTACATAGTGACCCAATGTGTGACAGCAAAAAAAAACAAGTGCTTGATTTGTGAACTTAATCACCTGCTAAAGAAGGGGAACTGATTGGCTTCTAGGCAGGCCCTCAAAACTGAATACAGACACCATTAAAAAAAAAAGAAACACTATGCTAACAAATAAAACAACCCACTATGTCTAACAAAGTAAACATCTTATATTAGTACATCATTCTTGGTTGATTTCCTTAACCTTCTCATGACATAGTTTTAGGATCAGTGGTGCAAGTCATTGAGCTTATTATTTGAGATATAAAAATTGAGAGTAGTTAAATTGGACTACATCAAAATTTAAGACTGTGCATCAAAGGACCTAATCAACAGAGTGAAAAGGAAACCTACAGAGGAGGAGAAAATATTTACAAATCATATGTCTGATAAGGGGTTAATATCTGCTATATATATATATGTGTGTGTGTGTGTGTGTATATATTATTGCAACTTGACAACAGTCTGTATCCTGATTAAAAACTGGGAAAGCAGAGGGAGCGGGTAGAGAGGGAGGTGGGAGGGGGGACTTGGATGGGGAATACATGTAAATCCATGGCTAATTCATTTCAATGTATAACAAAAACTACTGTAATGATGTAAAGTAATTAGCCTCCAACCAATAAAAATAAATGGAAAAATAAAATAAAAAAAATAAATTAAATAAATAAATAAATAAATATTTGGTGAAGTTAAAAAAAAAAAAAAAAACTGGGAAAGAAGTTGAATAGACATTTCTCCAAAGAAGATGTTGGACAAATGTCTATAATGCCTATAAGCACATGAAAAAATGCTTAACATCACTAATCAATAGGGAAATCCAAATTAAAATCATAACAAGATGCCATTTCATACTTATTAGGATAGCTATCATGAAAGATAAAGTTAAAAAATTGTTGTTGAGAATTTGGGAAAATTAGAATTCTTTAACACTGCTGATGGGAATGCAACATAGTGTATCTGCTGTAGAAAACAGAATAGCAGTTCCTCAAAAAATTAAAAATAGAATTACTGTGTGATCCAGCAATCCCACTTCTAGGCATATACCCCAAATAATTGAAAGCATGGTCTCAAAGAGATATTTGTATACCCATGTTCATAATAACTTCAATAACTAAAAGGTGGAAGAAACTCAAAGTGTCCAACAATGGATAAATGGATAAACAAAGTGGATAAACAAAATATACATACAATGGGATGTTTAAGTAAGGAAATTCTGAGACATGCTATAACAGGGATTAAACTTGAGGACATTATGCTAAGTGAAATAAGCCAGTGCCAAAAGACAACTGTGTTTCTACTTATATGAGATATTAAGTATAGTCAAATTCATAGAGAGAAAAAGTAGAATGGTTGTTTCCAGGGGTTGTGGGGAGGGGGAATTGCCCAATGGCTATAGAGTTTCACTTTTTCAGGATGAAAAGAGTTTGGGAGATTGGTTGCACATCAGTGTGAATATACTTAACATTACTAAACTGGACTCTTGAATGCATGAATTTTCTAAAACACTGATAGTTACACTAAATATTTGTGCTGCAATTATTTGGATGTTATTTAAGGAAAAATTTGAATTAAGGATTAAGTAATTTAAAACTCAAATAGCATATTTAAGAGCAGAGACATCACTTTTCCAACAAAGGTACATATAGTCAAAGGTATATTTTTTTCCAGTAGTCATGAGAGTTGGTCCATAAAGAAGTCTGAGCGCTAAAGAACTGATGCTTTTGAATTGTGGCGCTGGAGAAGACTTTTGAGAGTCTCTTGGACTGCAAAGAGATAAAACCAGTCAATCCTAAAGGAAATAAACCTTAAATATTCATTGAAAGAACTGAAACTGAAGCTCCAGTACTTTGGCCACCTGATGCATAGAGCTGACTCATTAGAAAAGACCCTGATGCTGGGAAAGACTGAAGGCAAAAGAAGAGGGAAGTGCAGATGAGATGGTTAGATAGCATCACGGACTCAATGGACATGAATCTGAGCAAACTCAGGGAGATAGTGGAGAACAGAGGAGCCTGGCGTCCTGCAGTCCATAGGGTCACAAAGGATTGGACACGACTGAGCGACTGAACAACAACGACAACAGCAACAACAATTTTAAAGCATAGTATAAAGATAAAATTATCTGTTCCTTTACATAAGCTTCCTCTGATGCTAGAGATTCTGAAAAAATCTTAGTGAAAAATTATCTGATAAAACAGCTCTGAAGACTATTGCCAAGTAAATGTTAAGCATCTTACTGAATTTTTCTTACTTAGAATTGGGATAATCTTTGGGGGGGGAAAGGGAGATATTTATTATATTTAGAAAATTCTGATGGCAAAATGGAGGCTGGTTATCTTGCAGAAGAAAGCTATATTCTCTGGTAAAAAGCTTGTTTGTACCCAAAGTCTCTGTCACCATTAAGAAATGACACTACATATATGGGAAATGAAAGGAAAGCTGAAGAAAAATGTTAAGGTGATACTCATAAATTCCAGTCTTAGAAAGCCCCAACATTTCTAAAAGACTAAACAGGTTTCCAAATCATGTTGAAATTAGTAAATTTGGACTGGTTTCTGGTCTTCTACAGTACTATAGTGATGGGCATGTATGTAATAGCACAGCTTGTTTACCTAGTGTGCCACTGCTGTTACCTGTGTCCTGCTCTGTTTGCTCATACCTTCCTCTCTAGGAATTTTGGTTAAACTTGGTATCCATGGAATTTTTGCTTATATTTTTGCTAAATTTGTATAAAGGATTATTATTTAAATAGACAATCAAAAACATTTTAAAAATATCAGTATTATAAAATCTATTAAATAACAAACTTTGACTTGATTTACTGAACCAAAACACAGTCATATGAATATATTTACCAATAAAATTCTAGAACAATGGTTTCCACCTGAGATGAGTTTTGCTCCCAGGGGACATTTGGAAGTATCTGAAAACACTTTTGGTTGTCAGAACTGAGATGTTATTACTGGCATCTACTAGGCAGAGCTCAGAACCTTGCTAAACCTCTTTCAGTGCAGAAGACAGTTTCCCAACAGCAAATAATTATTCAGCCCACAATGTTAATAGTGCCAAGTTTCAAAAACCTTACTCTAGAGAAGCTTCCTATTTCAATGTGTAAAGGCCAATGTATATAGTTCATAGTAAAGCTACTATCACATAGCTTTGAAACCATATCTGGAGACTATCGTGTTGCTTGTGGATGAATTCAAACTGTGGAATCAAGATATAGTATACAATTTGCTTGACTGGCCCAGTCACAAGGAGGCCTGGTTTGTGATCCTGACTTTGGCCAACACTGATGAATCTGCCAGCACAGATCATTATGAACCAATGTCTTGCTGGCTATGTCTTCCAATAATATCCTTCCAGTGCTATACTTAACAGCCAGTTACAATATATTTCAGTGTCCTGATTCAAGTATTTAAAAGCATTTGATGATGGTGCTATCTGCTCGGTCACCAAGAAGGTAGTAGCTCTCTGGGGATCTATGATGGCTATCTGGACATTTATAGGCATGCCACGAAGATCTCTTGAGCTCTCCCACCAGAAGCCTAGGTCCCCTGACCTAGTCACTGTAACCAAGTTAATGGGAGTTGTGAATGAGATATTTTCATCTTCATACGTCACCGCCATAAAAAATGTCTTGGTTCTGGAACAGGGCTTTCCTGGAGCTCTCGTCACAGTGGTCTGTAGATCGGGACTGGAGGGAGTCACATTTTAACAGATACACAGTCAACATGTGGCTCTGTGCGGAAACGGGGTGACGGCTGTACACTGCCGTGTAAGAGACCGTGGCCATGTGCTCACACCTGGACTTGGTCCCCTCCTCCTCGTGAGGCCCAGCAGGAGCAGCCTGCTTCTTCGTGTGCAGCTCTGCGTCAGCCAGGATGGCGTGCTCTGGGCACTGCAACAAGAGCTTCCAGCAAGGAACGGCTCTAACCTGCTGTTTCTAGCGAGCTTTCTTTCCTTTTGTTAAGCACATGTAATTAGCATTGCAAGATATATTGAACGGAAATGAGCATGTCATGTAGTTTGAATTTTCCATTAAGTAACATGCATTTTCCAGAAAACACAGTTAAATAGTTACCTCTCTATGATAACATGCACTTTGGAGGGGCATAGTTAATCCTGCAGCCATCTCCTAAATATGACATTTTTAGCCCGCACAACATCCATTTGTTCACCCAAGACCTATATTTTTAAACATCAACGAGTACCGTGATCTTGGGAAAGTCAATCAGCTTTCTGGGTTTCAGTTATGACATTTCTAAAATGGGAAAAAGGAAGGAACCTAAAAATACTGGAATCATATTATATTAATTTTTTTTCACTTGTGTGTGTGTGTGTGTGTGTGTGTGCGCGCTCAGTCGTGCCCAACTCTTTACGACCCTACCACCAGGCTCCTCTGTCCGTGGAATTTCCCAGGCAAAAATACTGAAATGGGTTGCCATTTCCTACTCCAGGGGATCTTCCAGACCCAGGGATGGAGCCTGCCTCTCTTACCTCACTCTAATTTATACAGCAGATGATAGTGAGTTTTAAGCATATCTTAATACCTAGATTATAAACCCCCAGAGAACTGGAATTATTAATAACATTTTCTTAGTTTTTCCTTGACATCTGTCACACTGTTTGGCACAAATATGGTGAAGGCAAGTAAACAGCAACAATAGCAATAACAAAATCACCTTACAATGAGACTACCAGGATATTGGCATAATTTTGAAAAGTGTATATACAAAAGGGAGTATAACAATGAATTAAATTCAAGATGGAAGTGAGAAAGTAAAGAGAAATGAAATTAAAAGTAGACCTTTTGTCTGAGTCAGACAAATTTTGGTTTAGAAGTAGACAGAGCACAACATGGTGGAGTTAGCCTGGATTGATCTACACATTTCCACAAATGTTTTGTTTCCTTATTTCAATGAATGCTTCCTTGGACCTGTAATATATGTTCCCATTCTTCACCCATTATTTTTTTCCAATTCTGGATGTATCTGTTAAACATTGAAAATTTGTAATGGTCTACCCTTCATCCATTGCTCTACATGTGAGATTTTAGTTACTGTCATAGTTTCATCCTTCCCATTATGCTGTCCAGATCTCTCCTGGAGCTACACACTAAATCCAGCTGACTGTGGGCACCTTAAATATAGCTTATAAGAATGCTGCATTGTTCTTCCCTCAATCAAATTTTTATTTCCTTCTAGATTATTTTATGTCTTATTTAGTTATACCGCCATCCACCCAACTATTCCATCTAGGTATCTGAGGTTCATCTGTAAATCTCTTTTTCTCTCAACACTGACATCAAATCTGTTATAGTGTTTTGTCAGTTTTACCCTCTAAATATTTTTAATAAGTTCCCTTCTATTCATTCTCATAACAATATTCATATTTCAAGTTTAAATCTAACATCTCACTGTTAACTTCTTAAATCTTCTTGTTGGGTGAGTAATCAATATTCAGTGGCCCCCACTAAAACTATGGAAACCCTCCTGTAAAAAGCCACCAGCATCATTTTAAAAGCAGTATTTCAGGGGCTTCCCTGGTGGCTTAGTGGTAAAGAATCTGCCTGCCGATGCAGGAGACACGGATTGAGATCCATGATCCAGGAAGATTCCACATCCTGTGGAACAACTAAACCTGTGAGCCACAGCTCTTGAGGCTGTGCCCTAGAGCCCAGGAGCCTCAACTACTGAAGCACATGCGCCCTAGGGCCTGTGCCCTGCAGTAAGAGAAGCCGCCACAGCGAGAAGCCCACCCACCACAGCAAGAAGCCCACCCACCACAGCAGAGTAGCTCCCACTTGCCACAACAAGAGAGAAGCCTGCGCAGCAACGAAGATGCAATACAGCAAAAATAAATAAATAAAATTATTTTAAAAGACAATATTTCAAATAATAGGCTGCTTCAAATGCTTCCATGGATCCTAGTTACTTTTAGAACAGATTCCAAAATTTCTGACTTATACAAGGCTGTCTATGACCTGATCCTGTTTCTTACCACTGACCATTTCCCTGCCTCAAATTTCAGACTTCAATAACCCAGAATGGTATTTGTTTCCTTCATGTAGTTTTGCTTTTCAAAGACTTTCCTTATAACACACTAATTGCCAAGAATAGCTTCTTCCCAATCTTTACCTCACCTTTTTCCTTTCCCTCTTCCCACAGCCAATTCATACTCATGCCAATGACTCAGTATTCATACACATACCAATGACTCGATATTCAGGTTATTTCTTTCCTAAATTCCTCAGCTTAAATGCTGTTATGTTCTTCCTCTAGGTATCCAGTAATATCATGTGCACATTTCTATTAATCAGTTTACTATGTTGCTTTATTATTTATCATCTTATCTTCAGTGTTTATCAAAATAAGTTATGATTGCCACTCAGTGCTGTTGATTGCTTAAAACACTGATAAATGGGAAAAAAGTAAGAGACAGAGAAAGAAAGAAAAGAAAGAAAGAAAACAAAAGTCAGTTTTTTTGTAGGCCATTATTGACATTTCAGTCTCTTTTTCTTTGTTTGTAAAATCTCTTTTTCATTTTTGAATTCTACAATTTGGAGGAGGATGGAAGATACTCTTAACAGTGGATTGATATTTTGTTTTTTGTCCTGCAAATACCTCATGCCCAGATATGCCACATTTCCTCATCCATCAAACCAGATAGTTTGATACAAGCATTATGTATGGCAGTTCACTCTCCAGTGTTAATAATTATTATTCAAAATGAGGATTTCTAAGATCGGGACTTTCCCAACTATTACTTTTCTCTGATCTCTTGATTGAAAAGCAGTAATGCTTTTTGTGGCAGGTAGATTTGCTTCTTAAATTTATTGTCCAGCTATATTCCACTTTAACTTGCAAATTGGGCACCATGGTTGCAAACAGATTTTTCTAGTCCTCACAGCTCCACAACCAGGTGTTCTTATATTCCATTAGGTAATGCCACAGTCCCCTGCGGCCAGAGAGAGGGAAAGTTTAACGCTCAGGGCTTCTGTTTCATGTCCCAATCTTTCACTGCTACAAAATATGCAGTCTCATAGCTCATTTATTGCTAACCACATCCTTTATTATGCATTTTTCTATCTTCATAGACAAGTATAAATATAAATAAAACAGCAGATAAAAGGAATGCAAAACATCATGACAGAATTTACATGGAAAAAAATGAAATAAGGAATTCTGAAAGTAGAAATGAGACATAAATATCACTTCTATATTTGGAAGAATCCAATTATACATTCTATTTTTATACTAAGTATATTATAATACACAATTATAAACCCACTTTAAATCCACAAAAGCAATACAATTTAAAAATCACCGTTTGGCAGTCCCTTTATATATTTGCCTATCCTCAAGACTGCTTCATAGATGACCAAAAAAATATATTTCTATCAATTGTGAAAATTTCTGGTGTTCAGTAACTTCTCTGGAGATTCTGTGGTCCAGCATCTGCTTGAGAAATCTAAGAAATCAAGTTTCACTAACTGAAGAAATTATATTCTTTCTCCTTCTCTGGATTTCTGCTGCGAAATTTCTATTAAACTTTTTATTCAAGCCAGCTCTCATTTATCCATATTTCAAAAGACTGTAATATAATTCTGATGATTAAAAACCTTAAATATTGTAAGTTCTTCTACATTAAGCATTTTCTTTTTTGAAAAATTTATTTACTTATTTTTATTGAAGTATAGTTGATTTACAATGTTATGTTAATTTCAGGTGTACAGCAAAGTGATTCATATATATCTATTTCTTCAGATTATTTTCCCTTATAGGTTATTACAAAATATTGAGTATTGTTCCTGTGCTATACAGTAGGTCCTTGTTGATTATCTGTTTTACATGTAGTAGTGTACATACTGAGGTGACTCAAGGACAAAAGAGCAGATAGAACCAAGGAGGGTCTTGGAAGGCAGGAACAGAAAAACCAGACCCTTATTGTCCTTCCCTCCCCCATATTATAACTATTAATGGATTTCAGGTCCTTCTGAGCAATATAACCTGTCTCCCCTCCTACCCCATAGGGAGAAGGTATTTGTCTTACTCTTCCCCCGCCCCACACCCAGTATATGTGCCTCATCCAATCAGCAAATGACCCGCAAGCCCTCTATCCCACTCCTTGTTACCTGGGTATAAAAATGGCTGGGGATCCCTATTCAACTTTGGTTCTCCCTTGAGCTGGCCCGCTGTTCTAACAGCTTTTCCCACTCTAATAAACTTTATTTCCCTCTCATTGTCTCATGTTTGGAAATTCTTTTCCAATCCGCGCCTGGACCATGACACATAGGTTAATTCCAAACTCCTAATTTATAATTTAAGCATTTTATAGCAATCTTTAGAAAGAAATTCATTGACTCTTTATTTCAGTTTTGAATAGTTAAAAGTTCCACAGTGAAGGTAGAAGTAGCAAGATAAATAATATAATGGGGTGTGGAAATTTCTCAAATTAGGTAATAGTGGACTCTACCACACTTAGTATTCTCACTGAGCATCCAGTATTTGAAAATTGGAGGCAGTCAGAAATTAGTACACTCTCCTTATTTGAAATTATATGTTTTTTACATCTAAGAACTAAATCTTTTAGTGTACTTCACCATCTTTCCCCAATATTTATTGTTTCTGTGAAGAGATACATTTTTCTTTCTCTCTAACCATAGTAAAAGCCACTCATACTCCAGAAATCAGTTAAGATTTGAACAACCTGAATGTAGTGGTCTCCTCTTACATAGAGCCTGCATCTCCCTGTCGTTTGCATTCCATCATCTACTAATGTAATTAAGATATGAGCATATATTCAGCACTTGCTATATAGCAGGCAATGAATGGAAACAGCAAACTTTTGCTGCAAAGGGCCAGATAGTAAATTCTTTAAGCTCTGCAAGCCATATGATCTTTCTTATACCTCTTGGACTTTGTTCTTATCTTATAAAATCAGCCAAAGCTAACATGCAAATGAAGGGATGTGGCTGTGTTCCAATAAAATTTTATTAATGAAAACAGGTGGTGGGTTGGATTTGTCAATGGGACGCAGTTTACTGAGCCCTGGAAAACACAGTCAACACTTAATGATATATAGTAAGCAAATATAATCATAAGAATAAAAATTATAATAGGGAAATTTTTAAGATGAGAAAATACAAAGCTTTTAGAAGTTGATTGGAAGTCCTAGACATCTGGTTAAGGGAAACATCTGGAAAAGAGGGAGAGGGGGAGGAGAAATAGTTGATCAATTTATAAGAATTTCATGGTTTTCTTCCAAATTTAAAATGAATATATCAGTATTATATGCTTTATGTTTTAAGAATAAAGTATTAAACATTTATTTTTGTTTTATAAAAAAATAACCCCAACATATAATACAATATGTTCTATTTCAGAAATACTAAATGGAAAGTCAGACTTTTTAGGAAAAATTATTTTTATATGTAAAACTTGGAAAAGTAGTTGGCCATCTAAAATAGTTAAAAAATGATATTTCTGTGAGGTGAAGTTTATATCAACTAACTTTATTGTGGTAGTCATTCCACAATATATGAATCTATCAGATCATATCATTGTGCACCTTAAACTTACACAATGCTATCTGTCAGTTATATCTCAATAAAGCTGGGGCAATATTTTCTGTATGAGAAATAGGTTATTCTTAAATTGCTTTTTCTACAAGGCATTTCAGGAATAATTTTTAGGTCAAAAGTCTCTGATTGTCTCCTAGAAAATTAAATACATAAAGTTTAATTGAAAATGTTCTTTCCCAAAAATTCAACCATCTCCAAAACATTTATTAACATAAATAACCCAGGATTATAAGATTTGATGCAGATTTGAACACTGTGATAATGTAATATTGTTGCAGGGAGGAAGACAATTCTGGCTCCATGTTGGAAACTTCTTTCTTTGACTTGCTTTTATTATTATAATCATACTCAATGGCTTGACTGGAGGATCCTGCCCCTCTGCTTGGCTGTAAACTAAAGTGCCTTTGTTCAGCCCCTGGAGAGATTGTTTGTCCCTCCCCACCTGTGAATAGAAAAGACTGGCAACCCTTTCTGAAGGCTGGACATTCCCTTGGAGATGTTTTGCAAGACTGAAGACCCTTTCACTTTACTTCCCCACTACATCTCCCTCTATTCTGCCTTTTGGCTTGAGTTCCGCATTGCTTCTTTCTCTCTAATCTGTAAAAGGACCTGGCAACCAGACCCCAAAAGATGGTTATTTTGAGGCGCTAGCCTGCCATCTTCTCAGTCTGCCGGCTCCTGATTAAAGTCTCTTCCTTGCCTCAACACTTCATCTCTCAGATTCATTGGCCTATCGTGCAGTGAGCAGAGCAAGCTTGGACTCGGTAACAATATGCCCAATGGGAAGAGAAGAGAGCAAGGGTAAAATATCATTCATTCTTTACATCATCACTTTTACTAAACCCTTCTGAGCAAATGTTGATTGGCAGTGAACTATATAAAAATGTAAAAGTGGTGTGAAGCATCACATAGTGTTGAGTTTCCAAAGAGCAGCTCTTATGTGTGTTAAAATGAATTATAATCAGTCTGATCAAGCTTACTAAGTACATGAAGAATCTCAGGTGGGAAAATCATCTAATTCAAACTTAAATACTCGAGTTAGATTTTAGGGATAAGAAGCAAAGAATTTATCACACAATGCCAATGCATTGAAAATAATCATCTAATACCTGCTCTTGGCCATGCACTAAGCTAGAGGCTAGAGACACAGGACTGAAGAAGTAAGCTATGAGTATCTGTGCTCTTGTGAAGTTCACAGGCCACTAGGACACATAATTTTTAAAATAAGTGATTATGCAAATAATTATTTGCAATTGTGATAAATGCTTTCAAATGCAACATTATGGACCAATGAGACAGAGAGACTTGCCTTATTCTGGAGATGAAGGGGAAATTAAAACCTGTACTGTTTGAGGTAAGAGAAGGGTAACATAATAGTCATATGAGGTTAAAATTAAAATAGTGCTCAGAAATCAGGAGACTCTGCATGTCTGTCCCATGCAAATTCTCTTTGAGATAATGAATTTGGCCAGGGCTTATCTCTTCTACTCTGTGAGCTTATGAAATGGAGACTTTGTCCTCAAAACTGATTCACTATAGTATGCACTTAGAAGATACTTTTAGAAAATCTGAAAATGAATGACTTTTTTGTTTTAATTCTGTTCAGGTTGTTAATCAAAATTTCAGAAATAGAGAACTGATTGGAATTTTTTTTCCCATTTATTTTTATTAGTTGGAGGCTAATTACTTTACAATACTGTAGTGGTTTTTTGTCATACATTGACGTGAATCAGCCATGGATTTACATGTATTCCCCATCCCGATCCCCCCTCCCACCTCCCTCTCCACCCCATCCCTCTGGGTCTTCCCAGTGCACCAGGCCCGAGCACTTGTCTCATGCATCCAACCTGGTCTGGTGATCTGTTTCACCCTAGATAATATACAAAATTTTAAAAAAGTGTTCATTTGGAGGTTGTTAGGACTGCAGTCTGGGAGACACAGATTGAAGATGCACTTGAATTCTGTTCTGCTCGACTATAACATGGGGGAGGCTTATAAAGGCAAAATCCACAAGGTTACAGTTATTTACATAAGTTGCTTATCAAGAATTATAATTAGAGCTGGCAAGAAGTAAGAGTGCTTGTTAAGTAATGGTTGGTTGGGGGTCTGAAATGGTTGCTTAGTTACAAGCAAAGACCTTGAGACCACAAGGTTGCAGCTGCCTGGTGATGTCCTTGTTCCTGGTACAGTTCAAAGAAAATTCAAGTTCTCACTGTGCAGAGACCTGTCTGAAACCAGATCCTTAATGGCCGCCCAGCTCCAGTTTTGAATGCCTTAGCTGTGATTAGCTCCATTATAATTTGTCACCAAGTTCATAATTAGATCCAGTTGCCCTTACTGCTTTAGACTCTTCATTAATCACTATTGGTTTTCTTGAAACTGTTTACCTGAAAACAAAATAAAACTAAATAGCACTATCTTAGGCCTCACTTAAGGTGATAAAATGTGTAATTGGGTTGTATGAGGGGGACTTGATATTGCTTACTGGAAGATTCCATTTTCTGACCTGAATTCAAATCGGTAATTATTCTTCCCAGCAACTTGGGGTTAAAATGTCACAGTTTACAGTGCACTGTCAAAGACAGCCTCTTGACTAAATGTAAAACATTTGCTTAAGAAAACCGGCAATTTTAAGTTTTTTCTCTGTCTCTTTGAGATGTAAGTGTTCTACAACCTAGGATTGTCTTTTCCAAAGACTTGGGAACCTTTGAAATGTAATTATCAGAAATGTTTCCCAAATTCTGTGATAGTTGAGGACTAGCTAAAATAAGCACTAGTTAGCAAAGGTGCATGCCTACTGCACTCAGTCCTGTCCGACTCTGTGCGACCCCGTGGACTGTAGCCCACCAGGCTCCTCTGTCCATGGGATTTTTCCGGTCAAGAATACTGGAGTGGGTAACCATTTCCTCTTTAAATGGATCTTCTCAACCCACAGATCGAACCTGAGTCTCCTGAGTCTCCTGCACTGGCAGGCAGGTTCTTTACCACTGTGCCACCTGGGAAGCCCCGCACAGATATCTTAATCACACTGACACACCTCCCTCCTACATCCTCCAGTATTTTTCCATTAGCTCACCCCAACCTGTAAAATCTTTCTGCTTTTTTCTTCAATGAAGCTGATTTACATCTCTCTCTTCTATTGTTGTTCAGGCGCTAAGTCGTGTCCGACTCTGTGCGACCCTATTGCGATTGTCTTGAATATATTCTCCTTCGGCTGTTAACTGATCTGGTGCAATTTTTCTTTTACAGCATAGAGAAAGCTGTTTCCTTCCAATTTTATGTGGAATAAGATCAGATATTACAGCTGTACTAAGGACCACAGTCTGGGTTAAAGCAAACATATGAGAAGAATGCAGTAATTTTTTTTAGAGAGAAATTACATGGACTTTATGATTACAGTCTATTCTTAGTAAACTCAGTTTTTACACACACACACACACACACACACACACACACACACACACATATATACATACATATATATATCTCCCAGTGCAAATAGTATGATGTGGGCCCAAGACAGCTTTTGACACAGAAGAAGAAAACTACTGCTTAACTATTATCCTAATTCATTGTTTGAGAAAGAAATGGAAATTGATGTTTAAAATTCATGGTAGATCTTTTATGGGCTGTTGAGCATATATTTGCATATGAACAAAGCTAGTGGAGGTGATGGAATTCTAGCCGAGCTATTTAAATTCTAAAAGATGATGCTGTTAAAGTGCTTCACTCAATATGTCAGCAAATTTGGAAAATTCAGCAGTGGCCACAGGACTAGAGAAGATAAATTTTCATTCTAATCCCAAAGAAAAGCAGTGTCAAAGAATGTTCAAACTACCATTACACTCATTTCACATGCTAGCAAGTTAATGCTCAAAATCCTTCAAGCTAGGCTTTAGCAGTACGTGAACCAAGAACTTCCAACCTCAGATATGCAGATGATTCCATTCTAATGTCAGAAAGTGAAGAGAAACTAAAGAACTTCTTGATGACTGTGAAAGAGGAGAGTGAAAAAACTCACCTAAAATTGAACATTAAAAAAACTAAGATCATGGCATTTGGTCCCATCTCTTCATGGCAAATAGAAGGGGAAAAAGTGAAAGCAGTGACAGATTTTATTTTCTTGAGCTCCAAAATCACTGCAGACTCTGACTACAGTAATGAAATTTTAAAATGCTTGCTTCTTGGAAAGAAAGCTATGACAAACCTAGACAAACCTATTACAAACCTAGCGTATTAAAAAGCAGAGACACAACTTTGCAGAGACACCACTTTGCTGACAAAGTCCATATAGTCAAAGCTATGGTTTTTCCAGTAGCCATGGATGGATGTGGGAGTTGAACCATAACGAAGACTGAGCACCAAAGAATTAATACTTTCTAATTGTAGTGCTGGAGAAGACTTTGAGAGTCCCTTGGACTGCAAGGAGATCAAACCAATCAATCCTAAAGGAAATCAACCCTGAATATTCATTGGAAGGACTGATGCTGAAGCTCCAATACTTTGGCCACTTTATACTAAGAGCTGATTCATTGGAAAAAACACTGATGGTCGGAAAAATTGAGGGCAGGAGGAGAAGGGATCAACAAAGGATGAGATGGTTGGATGGCATCATTGACTCAATGGGCATGAATTTGAGCAAACTCAGGGAGATGGTGAAGGACAGGGAAGCCTGGTGTGCTGCAGTCCATGGGGTCGCAAAGAGTTGGACAGGACTTAGCAACTGAACCACAATAACAACAACAAAATTTAAATTCTAAGGTTGCCCTCAATCTTTCTCAAGAAAAATTTATGTTTATTTTACTTTATTTTTGGTTGTCTTGCTCATTCCTTAACCTCTCTACATTTTGTTGTAGGTACACGGCTGATCATTAAAAGTAAAAATACAGACGTCAGAATAGATAACATTTCCCACCCCAGTTTCCTTCATACACAAAATGTATCACTCATGGCATCTATTGTATATTTCACTTTCACTGTGGTTCATTTGTGGAGTCTGTAGATTAGCATTGTGCAATAGAGCTTTCTATAATGATGGAAATGTTCTAATAAACTAACCTCTAGCCACATGTGGTTATCAAGCACTCAAGATCTGACTAGTATGACCAAGAAACTGAAATTTTTACTTTATTCAATGACAAATTTAGTTTAAATGTAAATAATCACATGACTAGTGACAACTATACTAGATAGTGCACTAGATCATATCAATCATAAATATGTCTCTGCCAGTGAGTTAGACAGACCTTGCTAGGAGGTAAATCATAGAAAACTTTTAGAAGATTTTCATAGTAGGAAATGAGATTGAGAGTTTTTCAGTCTCAGCACCATTGATATTTTGGGTCAAATAATTCTTTGGTGTGTGTGTGTGTGCGTGCGTGCATGCTGGAGCGTGTCTTGTGCAAAGAGGATGTTTAGCAGCATCCCTGGCCTTTATTCCCTAGATGACAGAAGCGCCTATACTCTAGTTATGACACCAAAAATGTCTTCGGTCATTGCTAGATGTCCTCTGGGGCTTTAAAGAACATCCATCTAAGCAGTACCTTTATTATCCCTTGTAGAACTCTGTCTCCAAGACCACCTGGTTCAATTAAGGAGGCTCACTGACATGTCCCCTGGGCTGGATATCTGCATATTTGTCTGTGAACTAAGAGGAGGAGAGAAAATAGTACAGGGGGACAAAAGGGAAGAGGAGAACTAATTCCATTACAGATACAAGAATAGATTAATTTTAAAATTAGATACCTTGAGTTCTTGCACTTTTAACTTTCCAAAATGACCTCGTCTACATTTACTAATGTGTTTGATTACTTAGAATTGCCACCCATTTAAAGAGTTTCTAACTTCATATTATTTTGGCACATTTAAGAAGTATTTAAATAGCATTCTTAAATCTCACCCCTGCAAAACAAGAATAGAAATAAAAAATATGCTCTAAATCTGTCAAGGGTCAGAGTCACATTTCCTACCTCAAATGGAAGCAAATTAGCTCAGTACAGGTGATGAAGGCATGCACATGACAGCAGCTAGAGACAGGGAGGAAGCCATCATCTCTGGATACAGATATTCTAGAAGTAGCAGTCATACAGAAACAATCTTAGAAAGAAGTGTCTCTGGACTCAGAAGATGTGAATTCTAGTTCCTGATCTGGCATATTCAAACGGTGTGACCTTGGGCAATTACACTGCTTCATCTTGAATGTTCTCATTTAATTGTACAAAGACATACCCTGTTTCTAGGTACTTCATCTTTGATTTGGCACTGAGAATGAAATGAAATGCTGTGAATGTTTGGTTTGTAGCAGCTTTGTGAACACAGCTAAATGGGTCTCTCTTTACAAAACTTGTGGATGTAGTCTAGGCTGCAATAACTTATATTCATAATGAAGGCCTACAGCAATATAGTAACTACCTGTACTTTTCCAGAATACATAGTACATATTCATTTTTAGTAAACTATTTATTTTTTCAGAAAATTTTTATTCCAGAATACCAAATCAGAAGTGATTTCACAAACTACCATTTATCAGGGCACTAGTTTCTTTATTTTTATTTTTTAGCTAAAGCATAAAATATCTCTGGTAGCTTTGTTTGTTTGTTTTGGGCCCTGCTGTAAGGCATGTGAGATCTTAGTTCCCTGACCACCCCCCTGCATTGGGAGTGCAGAGTCTTAACCACAGACCACCAGAGAAGTCCCTGGTAGTATTTTTAATAAAACATTTGAAGCCTTTTTGGAAACAAATCAGCATGTGTTTACTAATAACCTGAGCAAACATTTCATTGTGTTTATTCCTATTGAGCATACCAAGATGCCTCTATGTTTTATTGGTACTCATCTTAGATATAGATCTACATATGATAATAAGGAGAATATAATTCAGTTTAACAATTGCCAAATGCCTCTTATTTGCAAGTGATTGTTAATAAAAGAATATAAAGCCTGCCAAAATTTTATTTAAAAGATTTTATAATTCTTGATACAGATTTATAAATATGTCTTAGATGTAAATTAGTCATTCCTTTATTTCCAGAACTAAATATGTGGTAGGAAAATACTCATAACTAAAGCCGAAAGGAGATTTTCACTCTGTGGCAAGTTGAGAAATACCGTTTTGAAAATTGTGATGCTTTTAAATAAAAGCAAGAATATTGAATGTGTTAATTAACTTGACTACAGTAATCATTTCACTATGTATATGTATGTCAAATGTTGTACACCTTAAATATATGACATTTCTATTAAAAAAACCAAGAATGCTGCTTTTGAAGAAGGAGTAGGGGTTATAAAAATGTGATAATTTTAAATAAAATCAAGAACTCAAGCTTTGGAGGAGTAGGCAAGTAGATCAAATTGTTACTCACAATAGTAAAACATGCTATTGAAATAAAATATATGTCTTGAATCTTCAAAATGTAGGTAACTTTTTAAAAAATGTGGAAAAATAAGTTTTTGTAGCTTCCATTTCAAATATCACACTATTTTTTCATTGTTGATGTTGACATCATATATAAGGTGATGATCTCCATGAATGATTTTTTGAAAGGAGTGGAGATTGACTAGACAAAATAGTTGGCCTAATTATTTTCTTCATTTATTTGGATTAAAAAAAAAAGTTTGACTTGATTAAATGTACTACTCTATTGAAAACACAAACTGAGATTTTTAATAAACAATGTTAGAAAATGAAAAATTTCCCATAGTGTCAATATTTATTAGTGTTATAAGAATTTAGAAGTCGTAATATATAAATATTTTGATAATTAAATAATTTAAATTCAATAAACCACACCTATAATGAGATATTTTTGGGATTTGGGGGATTGACATAATTAAGAATAGTTTTATTTCAATGCTATTTAAAGACAACAAATATTTGGATCAATAAATGTTTATCAGCCTCAGGAAGTTCTTTCATATGTTGTGAAGGCAGAAAAGAGCTCTAGAATACGAAGTTACTTGAATTGTGGCAGTTTTACAAAAGAGCTGTTAATAATAATTGTAAGGGGACTTTCTAGAGATGTAGGGGGGGATCAGTTGGGAGTATGTGCTTTGCTGTGAATAGAAGTCCAAAAGAAATCTGCAGATTCCAACCAAATGACACAAATTCTATTTCTTCCTCCAGGCATGGGTAAAGGAGGAATTGGGTGATGGTGATTTATTCACTAAGTCATGTCAGACTCTTTTGTGACCCCATAGAGGGGTTCCTGCCAGGCTGAGGAACTATAATATAAATAACTGACACTTAACTGAGTAACAAGAATACTGAAGTGGTTTGCCATTCTCTTCTCCAGTGGACCACGTTGTCTCAGAACTCTCCACCATGACACGTCCAATAGCACTTACTTCACACTCTAGCAAAGTAATGCTCAAAATTCTCCAAGCCTAGGCTTCAACAGTATATGAACTGAGAACTTCCAGATGTTCAAGACAGATTTAGAAAAGGCAGAGAAACCAGCGATCAAATTGCTAACATCCGTTGGATCATAGAAAAAGAAAGAGAATTCCAGAAAAACATCTACTTCTGCTTCATTGACTATGCTAAAGCCTTGGACTGTGTGGATCACAACAAACTGTGGAAAATTCTTAAAGAGATGGGAGTACCAGACCACCTGACCTGCCTTCTGAGAAACCTGCATGCAGGTCAAGAAGCAACAGTTAAAACCGGACATGGAACAACAGACTGGTTCCAAATTTTGAAAGGAGCATGTCAAGGCTGTATATTGTCACCCTGCTTATTTAACTTATATGCAGAGTACATCATGAGAAATGCTGGGCTGAATGAAGCATAAGCTGGAATCAAGATTGCTGGGAGAAATGCAGATTATACCACCCTTGTGGCAGAAAGCAAAGAGGAACTAAAGAGCCTCTTGATGAAACTGAAAGAGGAGAATGAAAAAGCTGGCTTAAAACTCATCATTCAAAAAATGAAGATCATGGCATCTGGTTCCATCATTTCATGGCAAATAGATGAAGAAACAGTGGAAACAGTGACAGACTTTATTTTCTTGGGCTCCAAAGTCACTGCAGATGGTGACTGCAGCCATGAAATTAAGATGCTTGCTCCTTGGAAGAGAAGCTATGACCAACCTAGACAGCATATTAAAAAGCAGAGACATTACTTTGCCAACAAAGGTCCATCTAGTCAAAGCTATGGTATTTCCAATAGTCATGTGTGGATGTGAGTGTTGGGCCATAAAGCTGAGTGCCGAAGAATTGATGCTTTTGAATTGTGGTGTTGGAGAAGACTCTTGAGAGTCCCTTGGACTGCGAGGAGATCCAATCAGTCAATCCTAAAGGAAACCAGTCCTGAATATTCATTGAAAGGACTCATGCTAAAGCTGAAGCACCAATACTTTGGCCATCTGATGAAAAGAACTGAATCATTGGAAAAGACCCTAATGCTGAGAAAGATTGCAGATAGGAGGAGAAGCAGACGACAGAGGATGGGATGGATGAATGGCATCACCAATTCGATGGACCTGAATTTGAGCAAGCTCTGAGAATTGTTGATGGACAGGGAAGCATGGCATGCTGCAGTCCATGGGGTTGCAAAGAGTTGGACACGACTGAGCAACTGAACTGATACTGAACTGAATAGCCGCTTTCTGTCAAAGGCTACAGAGGTCATTTACACACATTGACTTATTTAAAATTTAAGTGTGATTAATAAAGAGTCTAGATCTTCAACTGCTTTGCTCCTGCTTACACAGCACATATGACTTTGTGCTTGGTGGCCTTTCATGTCAGTAGATCTTGTCTAGAATCATCACAAACATCAGTGAGTTTTTAATAAAGTTTGCCCTCCAAAGGGATTCAAGAATTTCAGTCCTTTCCTCCTGTGTGACTCATTGGCTCTCAGGCACATTTACCCATCTCCTCTCAGTAAAGAGGATCTGCAACCAAGGGATATTAAGAGGAGCCTTTGATGCTAGGGTAATTATACTACATCTTCCAAGGCTACCGGTGCTTCCCTTCTTCATATTTGCATAATTAAGATGGGACATGAAGAAAAAAGGAAAGGTAAAGAATGGGAAGGTGAAGGAAAGAGATAAAGAAGAAGGAAAAGAAGGAGGATGAAGAACTCAAAGATGAATTGCTATATAGAAGAATTTTGCAGTCTTTTCTTTAAAAATACTCAGGTACACTTTAAATGTAACACAGCCCAGCAAGGTGAATCAAGTTCTGTCAGTTTCCAATATTCTTAAGGCTATATATAAGGGTATAGAGTGAAGAAAAGTGTTATGTTCCCTGACATTAGGCACTATGCCCTTTTAGTAACAATAAGAGTGATGTTTAGTGAATTCTTCTCAGAATCCTTATTTCTCTACCTCTAAAAAATATGCTGTTTTGTGTTTGTATGCCATTGATTTAAAAATAGATGGCATGTGATGTACAAGAGAAAGATGAAGGAAATGGAAAATTATTTTTTTCTGTATCAATGGAAATACATGTAACTATAAACATTTAAAAGGCAAAGATAAATGCTGCAAGGAAACATGCATCAGTAATGATCAGAAAACCAAAATACCTTCTATTCAAGTGAAAGTGAAAGTCGCTCAGCCGTGTCGGACTCTTTGTGACCCCATGGACTATACAGTCCGTGGAATTCTCCAGGCCAGAATACTGGAGTGGGTAGCCTTTCCTTTCTCCAGGGGATCTTCCCAACCCAGGGATTGAACCCATGTCTCCCACATTGCAGGCAGGTTCTTTACCAGCTGAGCCACAAGGGAAGCCCTATTCAAGAGATAGAGGCTAATACAACCTATTGGAATGACTGATACAGTAAAGAGGAGGAGGCAAAAATTTAGAATTACTACCCCTAGGGTAGAAATTGCAGAGAACACAGTCACTTATGCTATGCTCAATTGATTGATTTCAAGAGAATAGTTGGTCAGATGATTTGGGACTATTTGACATCTGCAAAATCTTTTCACTCCAATACCTAGATTAGTATTTCATTGAGAAACTTGGAGAAGGTGTGTGTATACCAGGAGATGAGAACCATGGAAAGATATCTTAGTATTCTATCACAATGCCTTTAGTCTATAGGTCAATGATTTTTCTCCTAGAGGAACTCACAAATATTCCAAAAAACCCATGTAGAAAATGTTCATAAAATAGACAAAATGGAAACAACCTTACTGTATATACTTATTAACAAGGTATATGGAATATGTTATTTTCATAAAATGTAAAAGGTGGAATTAAGCCAAATACTGAATCTCAGAAATATGTTGAAGAAATTTGCCAGTTATAGCAGAATTTATGAAGTAGGATATCATGTACAACAGATACTGCATGCAAAACATATCATATATATGTTAGGGGTATCAAAGCAAGTAACTCTTACAAATAGTTAACAAAAACCTAATACAGATAAGGACATGGGCAGGAATTTCACAGAATAGAAAACTTGAATTTAATATAAAAATATATATATTCTTACTAGAAATTTGGAAAGCACAAATTGATGCAATTAGATACCATTTCACTCCCCTCTGAAGGCCCAAAACTATAAAGTGTGGAAGGCCTAGTATTGGTTGAGAGCATTAATGGACATGCATATTGATGCAACTACTTTGGTTCAACAGTTGAAAAATGAATGTAATCCACAGTTCAACAGGTTAAAGAATAAACATCATACCATGATATCAATTGACACATAAGGCATGTGATAAAATCAAACATCTATTCATGATGGAAACTTTCAGCAGACTGAGAATAGAGTGGAACTTCTTCAATTAAAGAACATCCACAAAAAGTCTAAGCTAAAATCACCTTTAATGGTGAAAGACAGTATTTCCCCCCCTAATATGAACAACCAGACAAGGATGCCCACTCTTACCATTCTTAGTCAACATAGAATTGAGTGTTCTGACCACTGATACAAGGCATCATGATAATGAAGATAAATAATAAATAAAAGGCATACAGATTGGTTGGAAAGGAAGAAATAGTTTTCACTATTTGCAGATGACATTCTTGTCTATGTGGCAAATACCAAAGAGTCTAAAAGGAAATAAAAACCTAGAACTAATGAGTGAGATTAGCAATCTTGTAGAATACAAAATTAATGCATAAAAATCAGTTGCATATCTATATATTAGCTATCAACAGGTGGAAAATGAAAATTTAAAAACAGTTTCATTTACAGTTACAAAGTAAATGAAGTGTTTAGATATAAATCTAGCAAATCACATACAGAATATGTATGCTGAAGATTCCTGTGAGAAGTTTGCATCTATCCTGATCAATAGCCCCAGAATGCCTGGGCAGATAAAATGCCAGTCTCATTGTTACCGTTGTGATTCCTCCTTGTTAGGGTCTACTTTGCTGAGTGAATGGGAGGGTATCTGTGTGTTTCATAATAACCATGATCCCCTTGATAGGTGTT
Source organism: Odocoileus virginianus (assembly GCF_023699985.2). NCBI lineage: Eukaryota > Metazoa > Chordata > Mammalia > Artiodactyla > Cervidae > Odocoileus > Odocoileus virginianus. Next base: position 200,119 of record NC_069708.1, read on the forward strand.
TGCATATTTCTTAGTGTAGCACACGCACGCACGCGCACGCGCGCGTGTGTGTGTGTGTGTGTGAAGCTTAATGAAACATGTTATCTTTTTGAAGTTTAGCAACAGCCAGCTATAGGTGCTGCTTCAGGTTTTATTTAGCAGGGTGATGCAGAGTGATCAGCATACTGGACATTAATGTTGTTTAGATGAGACAGAGGGGACAAATGCTCAATGTTTTCACAAAATAGTTACAATATCTTACTAATAAAATAAACCAAAGAAGACTTAAATGGAGATACATACTGTCTTCAAGGATTAGAGGACTCAAATAGTGAAGATGTCAGTTCTCCCCAAATTGATCTACATGTTTAGTGTATTTTTTGGAGATATAGAAAAGCTTATGTTAAAATTTATGTGGAAAGGCATAAGCCTTTGAATAAGTAGAATAATTAAAAAGAATAAAATGAGATAAATCTTTCTACCCCAAATTAGCGTCTATGATATAACTACAGTAATCAAGACAGTGTTGTATTATCAGAGGGACAGAATAGAGAACCCAGGGGGTAGTTCACATAATATACCCAACTGATTTTTTTTTTTCAAAGGTGCAAAAGCAATTTAATGGAGGAAATATAACCTTTTCAACAAATAGTGCTATAGCAGATGGACATCCCAGGGCAAAAAAAAAAAAACAACAACAAAGAATCTTGACGTAAACCTCACACCTTACACAAAATTTAACTTAAACACTGATACTGAAATGTTAAAGGAAAACTATAAAACTTTTTTAAATAGGGAGAAAATCTTTGGAATCTAAGGCTAGGTAAGTGCTAGTTTAGACCAAAACTATGTTCCATAAAAGAAGACTGATAAATTGGATCTCATCAAAATTAAAAACTTTTGCTCTGTGAAAGATCCTATTCAGAGGATGAAAGCACAACAAAGGGCTAATATCTAGAATACTATACATACTATATAAAGAGCTTACAAAACTCAAGAGCAAAAAATCAGTAGATCCAATCATAAAATGGGTGAAAAGATGACAAGTAACATTTAACTGAGGAGGATATATGAATGGCACATAGGTGAAAAAATGTTCACTTCATAACCATTAGGGGAATGCAAATCAAAACTACAATGAGATATCACTACACAACTGTCAGAATGGCTAAAATAAAAAATAATGACAACATTAAATGCTGGTGAGGTTGTGGAGAAGCTAGCTCATTCATAAATTGTTGGTGGGGATGTAAAATTGGTACAGCCATTTTGAAAAATAGTTTGATAGTTCCTTACAAAATTAAACATGTGATTACTGTACAACCCAGCAGTGTATCTCCCAGAGCAGTGAAAACATGTTTACATGAAAACCTGTACACTGATTGACTGTCCATAGCAACTTTATTTGTGATGGCCAAAAGTAGAAACAACCCAGATGTCCCTCAATGAATGGTTAAACAAACAGTGGTAATCCATATCATGGAACGCTATTCAGAGTGAAAAATCATGGAATACTGATATGCAAAACAACTCCAGGGAATTATGCTGATTAACAAAAATCAATCCCTCAAAGATTACAAACTGTTTTATTCCATTTATATAACATTCTGGAAATGGCAAAGTTATGGAAATGAAGATGAGACTGGACAGGCAGGTGGTAGCTATAAAAGTCATCATGAGGGATCCCTGTGGTGATAAAATTATTCTTGACTATATTAATTTCAGTATCTTGTTTGATAGAGCAGCAGTGTTTCACAAGTTTTACCATTGAGGAAAACTGGGTAAAAGGTACATAAGATCTCTCTGTATTATTTCTTATAGCTACAGATGAACCTATAATTATCTCAAAATAAAAATTTTAATGTAGAAAATAAGTGTGATTAATGGTTAAAATTTCATGCTCTAGATGCAGACTATCTGGTTCAAATCCTGAGACTATATCCTGTCATCTTGGGTAAGTTCATGTATCCTCTCTGTATCTTAATTTTCTCATGTTTAAAATAAAAATAATGGTGGTGAATTAGTTGAAGGGGATTAAGAAGTATGAACTTCCAGTTATAAAATAAATAAGTCATGAGACTGTAATGTACAGTATAGGAAATATAGTCATAACATGATATTTTGTGTGGTGACAGTAACTAGACTCATAATGGTGAACATTTTTGGGGTGGTGAACATTTTGTAATGCATTAAAATATCAAATCACTATGTTGTACACCTGAAACTAATATAATATTGTAAGTTAACTATACTTCATTAAATTAATAAAATAGGAAAAATAAAAACTATCTCATAAGGAGTTGCTTACATAGCTTAAATAAATTAATGCTTGTAAAGTGCATAGAATGGTGCTTCTCACAGATTTATGCTAAATAAATGTCAGTTTATTTACTACAATTATTATGGCATGTATGTATGTTCATGCTTATGAAAAATTTAAAAATTTGCATGGGATGGATACATACCAACTGTAATATGAGGGCTACTGTTGGAGGTAAAAATGGTAAGGAAATGAAAGGTAAAACTTTAGTTGTGCATATTTTATCTTTTTAGAAAATAAAGCAGGTAAATATATTTTTTCTTTGTCATATGTTTTATACTGTGTATCTATTTTAAACTATTCTATATTATACTTGTTTTAGAAGAACATTCTATTATATAATTTAGAAATAACACATTTGGTGAATTCATTACATAATTAAGTCTTCAACATTTTCTAGAAATAAACTCTTTTCAGTGCATTCTCTTGATTTTCAATTACTTTATAACAGGGTATACTAAACTAATTTTGTTTTTTATTAATGACCAAAGAAAATATTATGAAATTGATTTATTTTATTGTGCTAAAAGTTAACAATATTCCCTGGCATTATTAAATTTTTCAGAGTTTAAATTATTCTCTGAATTCTCCCAATTGTAATGTTTTGACACAGTTGTTGATATTTCTGGTTTCTTTATTCTTGTCAACTGTCACTCTCGATAAGCGTCTTCTCTCATTTCCCTTTCATCTACACGTATAATGTTCTCACTATCAGAGCAAGATATTAAAGTTGATAGGAAATGAACAGATCAACAATCCTACTTAATATTTTAGACATCATTCTAAGTTAATAACCTCATTACAACTGCATATATCTTTCACTTGCCCACCTCCACACCCCAGCAAAAAGTGTTGCCTAGGATGAGTTACACTTACTCTCTCACTTCTTAGACACTGACGTCACTAACTACTATGTTTGTGACTCTAATCAATATTATTAAAATTTGTTCCAAGTCTAGTTAAATTACAGTGTACCATTTATTAAAATATGTTTTAGTCTTTAATGTTTATTTTTTCAGATAATTGGATAAGAACTCAAGCCTTAAATAAATGATAATCTAGTCATATTAGCCCATATATAATGTGCTAATATATTAATGATATCATTGTCCTTTTTGGCCCGATTCACTCTTGCATAAATGATATTTATGGAGCTTCTGATATAGGCTAGGCGTTATCTAGTTACTGAATGTGCAAAAATTATTGACATAATCCCTGATATTCAGATGTTTCCCATTTTGGACATTAAGTATTATAAACTTTTTATTTTAAACTGATAATTTAAAAAATGGAAAATTACAATTATGTTTATTGTTTGACTTAAAATGCTGAAATTGGTACAACATATCTCATAAAAAATAAGGAAGTAAATTTTAGATGACAAATTCTGATTAACTCAGAATACTCTAAAAGAAAGGACTATATAAGAAAAAGCTATTTAAGATCAAGTTATGCCTAATCTATTGTCTGAGATACAAGAACCTCTCCTTATGCATAACAAGTAGTAAAAAGAAGAAAGATTTATAAATATAACAGCTTATCCATGCAATCTTGTAAGTCATGTTTGTTACAGGAAATATTATTTACTTATTAAATATTTATTTCAGAAATGTAAATTCATCCCTTAGCACTGACCTTATATTAATTTGATCCATCACTGTTTCTATCTAAATCTGTCTATTCTCTCTCTGTCTCTCATATAGCTCCTTCTGCTAGTCAGAAAACCTCAGTCCCCTGAGTCTCTTTGTTCCATTTGCAGACTTTCAAACTATAAGTAAATAAAGATTGCAACCAATAAACTTCTACTCAAAACCAGTGTGAAGATGTGTTCTTCCACACTGTCTTATTCAGTTTGTTCTGCTGTAACAAAAATACCTTAAATTGGGTGTCTTAAACAACACACATTTCTTTCTTACACTCTTGGAGGATGGAAGTCTGAGATCATGGTACCAGTATGGTTGGGTTCTGGGGAGCTTGACTTCTTTTTTTCTCACATGGTAGAAAGAGAGCTTGAAGAGTTCACTGGGGTCTCCATTATAAGTACACTAATCTCACTCATGAGAGATCCACTCTCATGACCTAATTACCTCCCAGAGGTCCCGCAATGTATTACCATTACCTTGGGGGTTAGGACTTCAGCATATGAATTTTAGGGAGACACAGACATTCAGTTCATTGCACATGTATACTCGTAGCAGAAACAGAGGCTTGAAGAATTTTATTATAATATGGTAAGTGCTATGCTGGGGGGATTTTTGTGTTTGAAGTAGTCCTATGGTGGCTCAGATGGCAAAGAATCTGCCTGCAGTGCAAGAGACATGGGTTCAATCCCTGAGTTGGGGAGATCTGGAGAAGGGAATGGCTACCCTCTCCAGAATTCTTGCATGGAGAAATCCATGGACAGAGGAGCCTGGTGGGCTACAGTCCATGGGGTCGCAAAGAGTCAGACACCACTGAACAATAAAAAAGATAGGTTAACAAAAGGAGTGTATTTAACCAGACCTCCAGGAGTTCTAGAAGTTTATCTGGAGAAAATGATTCTTGAGTTAGATCTCAAAAGTTGATATAATGAATTAGTCAGGAAAAAGATGACAGAAAGTTTTGTAAGAAGAGGAAACTTAGGAGAAATGACATAGTTATGTAGCTGCTGCATATCAAGATCTAAAGCAGTCCAGTATTTATTTCTGTTGTACAAACTGAGTTCTGAGAAATAGTGAGAAATAAAGCTGGAGAGTTTACCTAAGACTTAACATCATGGCAAATGCTTTATTATCAATGAAGAAGAACCACTGGAGTTTTCTAAGCATAAAAGTGGATTGGCTAAGTTGAATTCTCTGTAGGTGACTTAGAAAGTGGAATGGGAAATGGATTTGAAAAGTATCAGGCTAGAAGAAGAGATCATTTTGTGAGCTAAATCCAATCTAGAGTTAATGAACGCCTGACTAGGACAATAATATTTGAAGATGAGAGGGTAGATTCAAAATATTTTTGTAATGACATTGACAGAATTTGACAATTAGTAAGAAGTAAGAGGGTGCTTCCCAGGTGGTACTAGTGGTAAAGAACCTGCCTGCCAATGCAAGAGAGATGTAGGAGATCTGGGTTCGATCCCTGGGTCAGGAAGATCCCCTGGAGGAAGGCATGGCAACCCACTCCAGTATGCTTGCCTGGAGAATCCCATGGACAGAGGAGCCTGATGGGCTATGGTTCATAGGGTCGCAAAGAGTCAGACACAACTAAAGTGACCTAGCATGCATGCACTCACTCAACAGAATAGTTGTATTGGTTATTCAGTGCCACACAACAAATTACACCCAAACATAGCAGCTAGAAAGAGCAATAACATTTATTATTTCATATAGTTCCTGTGGGTGAGGATTCTGGAGCTGCTCTACCTACATGGTTCTGTCTTGGGTCTTCTCATGTGGTTAGTCATGATGCCAGCTAGTGCTGTGTATCAGCTGGCCTGTCCACGATATCTCACTCACATGTTGATGGCAGGAAGCCTGTGCCTTGCTGGCTCCTGGCAGGAGGACTAATTTCTTTGCCAATGAACATCTCCATAGGGTTACCTGAGTATCCTCGTGAAATGGCAGTTGGCTTTCCCTAACAACCAGTTATCCAAGAAAAAGGAAAATATATAAGCTGAAAACTTTTTGTGTTTGGAGTCAAACACAGTCATTTGTGTAATATCCTTTTGGTTGCATAGGTGTGAGATGACTACACATGGGCATGAATAACATGAGGCAAGACTCATTGTAGACATAGTGGTCAGTTATAGACCCCACATTTTTGTCTTCAGTGTTTAGCTGGATTATAGTGACATCTACAAGATAAGCAATAGAAGAGGAGCAGAGTTATTGTGGTTGGTTGTTTTGTTTGGTGTGTGTGTATGTGTGTGTTTCCAGAAAGTTAAAAGGTACCAGGTTCATTTTTGGAGATTATCAGTAAAACTAGATAATATGTTTCTGAAGTACATTAATATGCTACTGATGGAGAAATAGATTTGAGAACCATCATCATTTATTTTTTTAAACTTTTTATTTTATATTGGAGCATACCCAATTAACAATGTTTTGGTAGTTTCAGGTGGACAGCAAAGGTACTCGGTCATAAAAATACATGTATCCATTCTCCCACAAACTCCCCTCCCATCCATGCTGCCACATAACATTGAACAAAGTTCCCTGTGCTATACAGGAGGTTCTTGTTGGTTATCCATTTTAAATATAGCAGTGTGCACATGTCCATCCCAAACTCCCTAATTATCTCTTCCCTTCATCCTCTCCTCCCTGCAACCATAAGTTCAAAGAACAATCAGCATTTAAATGGTACTTTATATTTTGAGTTTAGGAAAATTTGTCCAAGTAAAGGATAAAAATGAGATGAAAGGAAATAGCTTCATTTTTAAATGAGCAAAGGAGTAGAAGGTCATGAAAGGGATTAAGCAAGATGATCAGAGAGGTAGAAATAATAAAGATTAGCACTGTAAAAATAAAGGAAATGAATAGTTTAAGAACGTGAATAGTCAGAAATGCCAAACAAAGCAGAAATATCCAGTGAACTAAAATATGCCCATTGTATTTAACAACATTTTTGCCACTCATTATGTTGCCAGAGCAATCTCCTGTGGGAGCATGGAAGCAGAAAATGTGTAACAGAGGGTTGTGCTGTGCTGTGCTTAGTCTCTCAGTTGTGTGTGACTCTTTGCAACCCCATAGACTGTAGCCCACCAAGCTCCTCTGTCCATGGGGATTCTCCAGGCAAGAATATTGGAGTGGGTTGCCATGCCCTTCTGCAGGGGATTTTCCCAACCCAGGGATCGAACCCAGATTCCCGCATTGCAGGAGGATTCTTTACTGCTAAGCCACTGGGGAAGCCCATAACAGTGGGTTAAGCACAGGTCAATTAAACTCTCTTTAATTATGTACAAGTTATATTCCATTCTGGAAACAGAAACCCTTCAAAATATTTAAGACAGAGGGAATTTAATATTGGAAAAGATTATGTAACGGATGGAATCGCTGAAAATCTAACAGGAGATGATGAGGCAACTCAGAGATTAGCAGGCTCAAAAGTTAAGACAACGCCTTTGCTGAAGGCACAAAGGGAGGAGAAGCCTGAAACCAGGGGCTCCTGGTGAAAGTTGTAAACAATTCTTGTAAGAATTGGAGCCACAGAGAAGCAGCTCATGCCAAAAATGCCCCATCGGCAGGCAGAGAGAGTGAAAAATACCCTTTTTTCCCCCTCCTTCTGATATGCCTGCCATTGGCAGAGTACAGGTAAAGTTAGCTGACCCAGAAAACTAGGAGAAATATTTCACTTGGGGTTAGTCCAAATGATATAAAATGGAAAAAGGGAGAGGAATGTATTTAAGAACAAACAGAGGAAAAACTGACGTTAAGAAAAACCTGCCAACCTCATAAAGACAAACCAAATTTGAAGCTCCACGTAAGAAACTTTGTAGAACTTTAATGCCTGATGAAAAATGAACTTCACTTAAAATGTTTCAAAGACTGAGACCCGTGCTATAAGTAAAATAGCCATGAATTGAAGAACTTTTATCTCAGTACTTTTAATGTAGAAAGATTTAGCCCGATCTGAAATAATTGAGCTTGATATTATCTCTTATAATTCAGGAAATCATCAAGAACTCCCTGCACAGAATACAATCATGAAAGATTCAGAATACATTTTATTTCTAATTAAACATTTCCTTTTCTGAGGCAGTGAGCTTTTCAGTTCTTAAAAATGTGGAATAGTAATAGAATGAGATGTGTTTAGAAACACCACAGCCATAAGACAAAATAACAAGTAAAATATAATTTGATCATGCTATAGATACTCATTCATTAAGATGTTAAATATTACTGATCTGGTAAAAATGCAGTAGTATACAGTTGTAGTATACAGTTGTAGTGGGCATTGTTGAAGCCCTCGCAACACCCTTTCCCTTCTTTTGAATCCTAACAGAATCTTGATGTAGGTCAAACATTTAGTACTCTCATTTCATGTACCTCAGAGGAATCTGACCCTACAAATCTCGTTGGTATGAGAGTCTGTTTGGCTTAAGCTGATTAGCACATCTTACCTCCTAGAAACTGGAAAGAAGTGGGCAAATTACATAAATGGGTAGTGAGGGAGTGATAAAAACATCTCTTGGAGTGCTAAAACACCAGAATTCTTTCCTTCTTCTTAAATTTTATTTATTCTTAGCTGCACTGGCTGTTCATTGCTACGCACAGGCTTTCTCTAGTTGCAGTGAGCAGGAGCTATGCTTCCCTACGGTGCAGGGGCTTCTCATTGCAGTGGCTTCTCTGGTTGCAGAGCGTGGGCTCTAGGGTACAACAAGCTTCAGTAGTTGTGGCACATAGGCTTAGTCGCCCTGCAGCATGTAGGATCTTCCTGGACCAGGGATCAAACCCATGTCCACTGCATTGGCATGTGGATTCTTAACCACTCGACCACTAGGGAAGTCCCCAGAGTTCTTTCTCATCCTCTGCAAATTGTTATATGCTGTTGTGGAGCCCAGAACTGCTATAGCTATCTTGTTAACAGACTAAAGAGGGAGAAGGGGGTTGGCTAGTGTCAAGATTATTTCAAGAAAATGAAGCCAAAGGTATTGGCATAAGCCAAACCTAAGCCTGACTTAAAGTTTCACTGCCAGTTATTTGAGCAAATAAAAGTCTTTATTATTTAGGTCACACAATTTAAATTGTGTTTTCTTTCAGTGGCTGCCAGAAACATCTTAAATCAATGTACAAAGCATGGGTGTATGTTAATATGCATATATGCATATATATATATATATATATATATGTATAGTAAGTTCCTAACCTTACTATATTTCTACTTCATTCTTATGTATATATATTCTGTTCACTTATACATAATTTTAAACGTTTGAAATGCTAATAAATGTTTTAAAAATCCTCACATAATAATCTGCATGCTATGTCTATTTATCAGCTCAAGTAAAAATAATATCTGATGTTATTTTTTGGAAATTAATAATTTTAACACAATAAGAGTATTTGCCTTCTTTCACTTAATATTTTAATATCCAAAATGAAATGGTTTTTTACACTTAACCCTTTCTGCCTCTTTATCAATTGTCCTAACTTTATACAAATGTCAACTTCTGCTTACAGAGCCATTAACAAAGTAAAATTAATAAATTTTAGAGTTTAACTTAAAATTCCAGTAGTATGACAGCTACTAGAAAAGAAGTTCTCAACCATCTTGGAATCACTAACTCTTTTTAAAATATAATGAAAGGCACTGAATTCCTCCCATGGAGAAACACTGTATAGTACTTCAATATCTACAAAACTTGCATATACTCTACTGGATTCTCCAACTGAATGATATCCATTCCTGCAATAGGGTATCATTTATTTAATAGCAAGATACAGTTTAAGGGAAAAAAAGAACACTAGTGTTAATAAGGAAAAAATACTAGTGTTAATGCACATGGTTTACAAAATTTTAAATAGGTTTAACAGATATTCTTACTTCAGTGAGGGAGAATCTCTTTTCAGGTTCTTGGTTTGCAAAATGTGGTATACACATAAAGTGGTATATTATTCAGGGTTTTAAAAAGATTTCCTCTCTCATCGCAGAGCACAGGCTCTGCGCGTGTGGCCTTCAGCATGCCCTGTGTGGGCTCAGTAGTTGCGGCTCCGGGCTCTAGAGCTCAGGCGCAATTGTTGTGGCACACAGGCTTAGTTGCTATGCGACATGTGGGATCTTCCCAGACAAGGATCAAACCTGTGTCCACTGCATTGGCAGGTGGATTCTTTACCACTGAGCCACCAGGGAAGCCCCCATTCAGGTTTTAAAAAGAAGGAAATTCTGCCATTTGTGACAACAGGGATGGATCTGGGGGATATTATGCTAAGTTGAATAAGGCAGGTATAGAAGACAAATACTACATGATACTGCTTATAAGAGGAATCTAATACAGTCAAACTCATAGAAGCAGAGAAAAGAATGGTGGCTGCCAGGGCCTGGAGGGAGAAAGAAACTGGGAGCTATTAGTCAGAGGGCACAAAGTTTTGTTTATATAAGATGAAAAGGACCTAGAGATCTGCCGTACAGCATAGTTTAAAATACTGTATTGTATACTTATAAATTTGCTAAAGGGTAAATCTTATGCTAACTGTTTTATCACAATAATTATTATAAATAAAAGGGCAGTAGGAAACTTTTGGAGGTGATGGATAGCTTTATGGAATAAATTGTGGTGATGGTTTCATGGATATATACTTATCTTTACACTTATTAAGCTTCCCTGGTAGCTCAGACGGTAAAGAATCCACCTGCAATGCAGGAGACCTGAGTTCGATCCCTGGGTTGGGAAGATCCCCTGGAGAAGGGAACAGCTACCCATTCCAGTATTCTGGCCTGGAGAAATATACACTTATTAAGTTGTATACATGAAATATACACAGGTTTTGTATGTCAGCCATATCACAATAAAATGCTTTAAAAAATTCCAGTTCTTGATTTGAAACATAGGCTTGGAGAAATGAAATATTGGATCAGAGATGAATATAATTTATTTATTCTGCTTATCTTTGATGATGTGACTTGAATGGGTTTTGTTACTGGTCTTAATAACCATGAGTTGGACTATAAAGAAAGCTGAGTGCCAAAGAATTGGTGCTTTTGAACTGTGATGTTGGAGAAGACTCTTGAGAGTTCCTTGGACTGCAAGGAGATCCAACCAGTCCATCCTAAAGGAAATCAGTCCTGAATGTTCTTTGGAACAACTGATGCTAAAGCTGAAACTCCAATACTTTGGCCTCCTGATGCGAAGAACTGACTCACTGGAAAAGATCCTGATGCTGGGAAAGATTGAAAGCAGGAAGGGAAGGGGACAACAGAGGATGAGATGGTTGGATGGCATCACTGATGCGATAGACACGAGTTTGAGTAAACTCCAGGAGTTGGTAATGGACAGGGAAGCCTGGTGTGCTGCAGTCCATGGGGTTGCAAAGAGTCAAACATGACTGAGCGACTGAACTGAACTGAACTGGTCTTAATACTGGATTTATTTGGAGAATTTCCTTGGCAAGCCAGTGGTTGACTCTGTATTCCCACCGCAGGGGGCATGAATTTGATATCTGGTCAGGAAATGAAGATCCCACATGCTACATGTGGTATGGCCAAAAAAAAATACTGGATTTATTTTATTTTTGTTTATTGAGGTTAGAGCTTTTTAAGAGTTTTATTTGTATATTTTAATATGTAATTTATATAAAAGAATGTGCACTTAGATACTGAGAGGGAGGGAAGAATGAATTTCTATTAATCATACGTACAATAAGTAGTTTGGGTTACTTTTGGAAATACGATATCATATATTTGTTTAATTGTTTGATAATAAACCAACATATGGTATTCAACTGCCTCTTCAGAGGGAATGGAAAAGGGAGAATTTAACTCTTCCTGGGAAAGGCTGTATGAATAAAGATGTCAGTATTTTTTAGCACATGGGAACATTTAAAGGTGAACATGTACTTTAAAGAAGAACACATCAATTTTGCTATACATATTAAATTCCTATGGTACTGCTGTTTATAATATAAACATATGCATCATATTGTCTCTTGAAGGATAGAGCAAGATTAATCTCTAACTTTTAATAAATCCAAGTCATGAAGATAAATCTAAAAGCATGAATTTTCTACATTTCCATGTTATATGAAAAAAACTAATTCTTATTTATAAAAAAAGGATTAAATGTCAGATGAGAGTTTAAGTCTGTAATTTTTTTTTTGGGAAAGAATCACTGTGGAGTATTAAGAAGATATGTTTTGAAAGAGCTTAGTAACTGTGCTTCCATGGGCCTCCATTTTTAAAGGCTATTTTTCATAGATACTGTTTTACCATCTGATACTTTTTTGACATTCATGCAGCAAATATTTCAAATGGGAAATTACATCTTGAGAGGATAGATAGCTAAAAAAAAAGAGTATGCAATCCTCTTCTCTTCTTTTTACAATAATCACAACTTGGCCTTTGATCTGACTTGAGACTCTTTATCCTTCTCTATAACACAGTGGGTGGAGGCTTATTCTGCTGGAATTAAGTAGGGCAAGATGCCATGTGATAGTAATAACTACTTCTATCTCTCCTAATGTGAAGTTTTAAGATACCAACTATTTGGTATAGACAGATGTGTAGTACATTTTCTGGATTTTATCTCCATTTCTTTTTCCTGCCAGTTAACATTCTATTTTTTTCTTTAAAAGCTCTAAAAGTTTCATGTTAGTGAACAGAAACAGAATGTTTTACAGAAAAATTTCAAAGAAATTTTTTTTTTTGGTAAAGATGCTCCCTTAGTGATGAAGTGTTTGTGCTGGGAATGATAAGGGTAGTTTCCCTATTGTTCACACAGCAGGCTGTCATCTTTTTCTTCTTAATAGGGAAAGGTCTTATCCTCAGCAATGCTGCCTGAGTTTTTCAGTTACTTGGCAACAGTAATAAAAAAAGACACAAGCAGTAAAGGACCCATCATCAACATCATGACAAATAGTAGTTCCTCAGCTGGTTTTAATGGCCATATGGAGACATTAAACTTCTTGCTTTTAAGAATTAAGCCCAGTGCAGAAGATCAGGTTGAGTCCTGATATGTGCAGCAATGTAAAATATTTTAACTGTTTTATGTGAGTTAGTATGTGGGAAAAAGTGAATAAATATGAGGCATTTACCTGAATAAACCAAGTATCCCTGGAATGCACAAGACAAAGAGATTTTTCTAATTTAAATATTGAAATGAATATTTCTGGCACATCCTTATGATCATGGCCAGCTGATATGGATATTATGAGGTCATTGACTGTATGTGTGATGATGTCTTTTGGTAAGGAATTAATAAATAACAATAAATACTTGGTTAAGAAATGCTGCCATTAATAAATGGATATTTAAAACCAATCAGGATGTTGGGGAAACCCAACATGAGCTACAAACACTAACAAATGAAACTACCTATAATAAAAATAAAAAACACAACTATACTGAAGGTAAGGGGAAAAGAACTAACCCAGGTAACTTTAGAAAACAGTAACTTGACTGTATGCTAAAAGGATAAAAACAAAAAGAACTGTGCACAAATGTTATATAGTCAGTAAATGTGTTTCTCATAGAGGCATTGATAAGACATTCTGCAGCTAATTTATGTGAATACTAGACTTGAACAGATAAATAAGTAAGTTGTTAAAAATAAAATTAAGATTTATTACAATTGGAGAAAGAAATTACAGTTAAAGTGGGGAGATTAAAATGATTTCCTATGGTATTAAATTGGAATTTGAAGTATCAGTGTAAACTCATTAAATACACACAGATATAGATATAGATATATACATAGGTTAATGCACAAATATTCCTTAGTCCTGGCTGCTGAGAAGACCTACAAACAATGGCATATTATTAGTAATTAACATACTTAGTGACAAGATCTTGGGTTTTTTTTTTTAAGCATCATTCTTCTATAAAAGGAACTAAAGATCCTTGAAGAGGTAGTTATTTCAGGGCTGAGATGGAAAAAATCAAAATGAGCTTGGAATACCTTGTGGAAACAGGAAAAAAAAAGAGAATATTCTCAAAAGATATGAGGAAGGGAAGATTGTTGAAAGAATGAACTATGAGGAAAAGGACCTCTTAATGCCCAAATCTTTGAGCAACAAAATAAATAATTGTAGTACTGGATTATAACCCAAAGAATAGAAAAAAATCCTGAGTCTATAATGATATAAATACTTAAATAAATAAGTGGAAGAAACATGAGCACTCCTCCTCATAGTAGAGTTGCAATTAATAAGCATTTAAAGAAGGGAAATGGAAGACACTGTTAGCCATATATCACAGTTTTGATTATCTCATACTTAATCCCATGAACAGAGGTGTGGGCTACAGTCCACGGGGTCACAAAAGAGTCAGATAGGACTTAGTAACTAAACAACAACAATAAATCTACTAATGGGTGCTAGAATTGGTGCATTTAAGAAGAGAACGTATTTGCACTGTCTCAAAGCATCTCCCTCCAACATATTTGTTGACTACAGGAGATATCATAGTAAATTTACAGTGGAAATGCCCAGCAAAGACCACCTTGACCAGGTGATCAAGGTCAGTGTCATCAGTAATAATATGTAGTGAAATCAGGAACCCTGTGATACAGTGTACTGTTGAAAGTAATGGCAGCATTTCTGTGGTTCTCTTTCCAAGGAACTATGACCTCAGTCTAGTAATGAGAAGATACCAAATAGGCCTAAAGTGATGGACATTCCATAAAATACTCTTCAGGGCTGATAGTGTCATGAAAAACTAGGTAAGACTGAAGAACTATTGTAGATTGTAGGAGTCCAGGGAGAAACAACAACTAAATGCAATATGGAACACTGATTAGGATTTTTAAAAGGATAATCGTGGAAAAAATTATGAAGTTTAAATGGGGTAATTTGGTTAATGCTGTTAGCACAATGTTAATTTTCTTGTTCTAGCACATGTATGATGTTACCTAAGATGTTAACATTGGACGAGCCTGGGTGAGGGACATTTTGAAACTCTCTGTACTATTTTGGCAACTTTTCTATAAGTCTCAAAGTTCAGTTCAGTCTCAGTCATGTCCGACTCTTTGCGACCCCATGGACTGCAGCACACCAGGCTTCCCAGTCCATCACCAACTCCCAGAGCTTACTCAAACTCATATCGATCATGTCAGTGATGCCATACAACCATCTCATCCTCTGTCGTCCCCTTCTCCTCCTGCCCTCAATCTTTCCCAGCATCAGGGTTTTTTCCAATGAGTCAGTTCTTCGCATCAGGTGGACAAAGTATTGGAGTTTCAGCTTCGGCATCAGTGCTTTCCAATGAACACCCAGGACTGATCTCCTTTAGGATGGACTGGTTGGATCTCCTTGCAGTCCAAGGGACTCTCAAGAGTCTTCTCCAATACCACAGTTCAAAAGCATCAATTCTTTGGTGTTCCACTTTCTTTATAGTCCAACATCTCACATTTGACTACTGGAAAAACCATAGCTTTGACTAGATGGACCTTTGTTGGCAAAGTGATGTCTCTGCTTTTTAATATGCTGTCTCGGTTGTTCATAGCTTTTCTCCAAGGAGCAAACATCATTTAAAGCCATGGTGACATGGCTGTGGTCCCCATCTGCAGTGATTTTGGAGCCCAAGAAAATAAAATCTCTCACTGTTTCCATTGTTTCCCCATCTATTTGCCGTGAAGTGATGGGACCAGATGTCATGACCTTACTTTTCTGAGTGTTGAGTTTTAAGCCAACTTTTTCACTCTTCTCTTTCACTTTCATTGAGAAGCTCTTTTAAAACATTTTTTAAAGTTGCCATTATAAAAACAATCGGGAGGACTTCCACATTAGTTTCTATAAACAACTTTTAAAATAAGCAGAATATATGAGGTGACTGGAAAACAGCGCAGGATTATGATCCCCAGAAGTAGGAAAACAGATGAGATAGGCTCTCCAAATGGCCCTGTATTTCTACTTAGAGGCAGTGTCTAGACTGTAGTACAAAGAGGATAAACCACAACAGAGCACAGTGCACTGAACTAAGGACAGAGTGAGCAGAGTTTGTGACTATGAAAACCGCTGCAATTTGCAGGGCAAGTTGTTGGAAAGCAGAGAGCTGGGTGGAGTTAATGCTCCAGAAATCTGTAGAAGGTCCCCTTGGGCCTTTCACTGAACATTAATCTGCTCATGAAAAGGGAAGTACTCCATGTGGCTGGTTAAAGTGCAACTACCAGGGGAGCTAAAAAAAAAAAAACAAACCTGGAAAGCAGTGAGCTGAACAACTACTGGAAGGCAAACAAGGCTGGGAGACTCTTAAATCTTGAATAGCCAGAGGGGACAGTCCTCTCTGAACACCCAAAGTGATTCAGTAGCGTTTCAGACAGATCTAAGCTGTAGGGATAGCATGTAGTCCAAAAATAATGGCTACCGTACAACATCCTAACTGCCATCAAATCACGGACTGGATTTCTGAGGAAAGCTTAAGTTGGAACAAGAGGCCCCTTGTCTAAAATGTTTACAGCCACTGTAGACAAGTTAGATACAAGTTGTGTCATGGAATCCTGGCCTCTCTGGACTTCATATTCCCTCTTATGGACTCTGATCACTGTTCTTTCTCTGGTTCTTTCTAATGTTCCTTACTAGCTGGGAGTGTTCTGTCTGAACCCATTCCCTGACACCTGGTCATTCCAATCCAATCCTTCTTTCTCAAAGTGAAGAGGAAAATTGTATTGGCATTTCAGAATTCTAAAGTGTGCCCAGAGGAATTCTGGTAGTCAAAGCATCACTGAAGAAATCCCAGTTTCTATGGATGAGAGATTAAGTTAATTTTCTGCTCAACCTACTTAGAAAACAGGGAAATTAAAATAACTGTGAGACAATATATTTTCACCCAAAAGTTTGACCAAAATTAAAAGGTTGATAAAATAAAATTCCCATGAGAGTGCACACTGCATACATTAATATGTGAGGATATGAATCAGTACAGTTTTATTTGAACAGAGTATCAGCAATATTAATAAAAATTTACAATCATCATCTTCTTTCCAGTTCAATCCAGCTTGCACTTGGCTATGTATTTTCTATAAGAGAACATACATATTTGCCCAAGAATTCATGCAAGTTTTTTTTAATCATAGCAACAAATGGGAAACAATTTTTGTGTCCATCAGGAGGAGAATGTCTAATTATGGCACATACACACTAAAGAATACTTGTGAGTAGTTAAAAGGGTGAGATGTATCTGTATGTGCTCTCAGGGAAAGATCCCACATTTGTTTTAGTAAGTGACAAGGGCAAGAGGCAGAACAATATGTACACTATTATCCATGTATATTAAAAAACTCACAGTGTTTTTTTATAACACATATGTAAGAAAAAGCCTAGTCAATTTTGAAATAACACAAAATGTTAATTGTAGTTGCTTCTGAGGATAGGGGTGAATTTTAAGGAATGTGATAGGGAAGGGGAATTGTGACTTATCCATACTTTTAGTATTTGGGGGCAATAAGAGCCTTAGCACTATTACTTAAAACTAGAATTTTCTTCTGGGGGAAGCAGAGACAAGAGGCAGTGCAAGAATATTTTCTTATCAAGGATGGCACCTCTGCCACAGAAGAATTTCCTACCTCCTAGAAGGGCACCTTAGTTTTTAAAAATTCGATGTAAATGTTTGTTTATACCATGTTGTTTTTTTTTTTTTACACCATGATTATTGTCATCTTTTCTCATCTGCTTCTTATGGAGGAAGCTTTGGTTTTGACCACCAAGGTAAACTCACTTATTGGTGTGTGTGGTCAGCGGCCAGTCTCAAATAATTCAGCCCATTAAATTCTCCTGAAAATGCCAGGGTGGTTTCGAAAATCTCCTGTCTAACCTCAGGGTTATTACCCTAAGACCAGTAGCCCGTGTACCTGTTCAGTTGCTACACTTCTGTCCGACTCTTAGTGACCCTGTGGACTGTAGCCCACCAGGCTCCTCTGTCCATGGGATTTCCCAGGCAAGAATGCTGCAGTGGGTTGCCATGCCCTCCTGCCGGGGATCTTCCTGATCCAGGGATAGAACCTCGTGTCTCCCCCATTGCAGGCGGATTCTTTACTGCTGAGCCACCGGGGAAGCCCAACGAACAATAGTTTCTGTGCCAAATCAGACCCTGGTCACCAGCAGATTGGAAAACACCGAGAACGTGGTGGGGGCAGCCAGTGGGGATGAGGAGGTGTCTGAACCTCCCTGCCGGAAGTGACCCCTCACGGGGAAAGGGCAGCTGCAGCCCCGGGGTCCCGGGTGAGGAACCTGCAGAGTCGGGATGCTCCGAGTCAGGCAGCGCGGGGCATCTGAGTGGGCCGCTCCTCTGCGAGCAGAGCGCAGCGTCCAGAGGAGGATGCAGAGAACAGCTGGCCGGCAGGTCAGGTTCCAGTCTGGAGACGAGGGCACAGGGCTCGCCGGGCAAGACCCAGCGAAGGGCGCTGTCACCGGGAACGGGCGGGACCGCACACCCGTGCTGGGACCCGGGCGGTCAGCTCTCCAGGAACTCTGGCGCCAGGGGTGGGAGAATTCCAGGGAAACAAGCCCCCAGACATCCCCTAAATTGAGTTTCATTCTCATTTTCACCTTCTTTCTTCAGACTGCTTTTAGTACTTTGGCCACAGTGTCCTTCTTTTCACTGCCAGAAAGATATTCTGGAGAAATGTGAAAAGAAATGAATTAATAGACACAAGGTCAGCCTCAGACTGGGAGGAGTGGAGCAATGTGAGCTCTGGAGGAATTCAGACCAGAGCTCCAGTTTTGCCCTGTCACTAGCAATGTGAACTAAACACATTACCAAATTCTGTGAGCCTCAGATTCTTCCTCAGTGAAGTGTGTTTGATAAGCTCTGTCTTCTAGGACTGTTGGGATGTGTATAATGTATATAAAACACCTGGCATAATGACTAGTGTGCATTGGAACTGTAAAGAGTGACAATTTTTGCCATGATATTTTGACCCCAGATAATACCAACCCTCCTGCTGAGATTTTTGTTTTGTTTTACTGTTGTTTTAATCCAGGAGATGTCTGAGAATATGCAGTACTATGGGATGCTGAACACCACATCAGCCAAAAATTCTGTTCAATAAGAAAATATACCTTAGTAAATCATGCCCCATAGAGGTTGTATTATTTAATTGTGGCTGTTGGGGATTCTTCCCCATCTGGACGCAACTCAGAGCTCCTAAAATGTGTGTCAAGAACTAACTCCTTCTCTCCCTCCCAGCTGCCTTAGATCCAGATCACCCCATTTTCATTCATCTAACCCCTACCAAAATCAAGCCTTGCTATGTACTAAGTCCTGTCCTACTCTGCCAGACTCCCCTGTCCATGGGGATTCTCTAGGCAAGAATACTGGAGTGGGTTGCCATTTTCGAATCCAGGGGATCTTCCTGACCCAGGGATTGAACTTGAATCTCTTACATCTCCTGCATTGACAGGTGGGTTCTTTACCAGTAGTGCTACCTGGGAAACCCTCCCTTAGGGCTTGCCAAATTTCACTCAAATTAACCCAGTCAAAATACCTTTTTAATGAGGCAGGCTCTGTTACTTCCAGTCCAGGGCAAAGAGTGTGACATGGGCAGAGTGACTTCTTGGCATCCCACCTCAAGGAAGTATCACCCTGATTTACCAGTAACTCCTTGGTGATGATGTGGCTAAATCACCTAGTTTGCCCACTGTATTCTCCAGCACTGGAACAGGAGCACAGGATACCTTCCATTCCCTCCCTAGGTGGAGATTTCTCTCTAGTTAATCCATGATCCCAAAGTAACTGCTAAAAGCAGTTCTCCTTTGGAGGCTTAATTGCTCAACTCTGAGACACACGACCCAAGGGTCTGGCCCTTGCTCACCACCCTCACACACCCTCTTCTGGCTCACCACCACTTAAAATCACCTCCCATTGAAGAACTTGAGGTTTTTCCAAGGCTCCAGGTTGTATTGTCTCAGGACATTTACTCTTGAGTGCTCTCATCTGGCCCTCCCCTCCACCCCACTCATCCTTTTCATTTGTCTTTGTCTTAGAGGCATCCCACCTCACTGTCTTTTTTTTTTTAATTTATTTTTTTCCCATTTATTTTTATTAGTTGGAGACTAATTACTTTACAATATTGTAGTGGTTTTTGTCATACATTGACATGAATCAGCCATGGATTTACATGTATTCCCCATCCCGATCCCCCCTCCTACCTCCCTCTCCACCCGATCCCTCTGGGTCTTCCCAGTGCACCAGGCCAGAGCATTTGTCTCATGCATCCAACCTGGGCTGGTGATCTGTTTCACCCTAGATAATATACATCACTGTCTTTCTTATATGATAGCTGCTGCTAGACTCTAATCCAATGGGAAAAGGCTCAGCCTTCTTTTTCTTACCGCCCCCCTCCACCACTCCATACATACTAACATGGAGCCTTCCAAAGAGCAACTGCTCGATTAATGTTTAAGGGGAAAAAACTGAACAATTTAGTATGATTTTATTTCTCTTACATTATTGAATAAACAAAACCAAGTTCAGATATATAACTTTTATTTTACAGAACAGGAAAACAAAAGGAATAAGGGAAACCAAGAATTCACCATCTACTTCTTTCTCTTTTTTTTTTTTTAATCCCAACTATTTTACCTCTAATTTCTTTTGCATTTCTAAGGAAATGCCTATTCCAATGCTATCTTTTCTTATCTATCTATCTTATCTATTCCAGATCACTAAAAGAGATGGAAGGTTATTTGTTTAATTTAACAAAATAGCAAAACTGTTACTCTTAAACTTCATAAACAGCATTAAGTATGTAAACCAATATCATTCATACATTTAGATTCTGAACTAAAGTTTTTTTTTTTAACATTTGAAATATTTTTTTAAGCAACATTTGAAAACTTTCAACAACAAAACATAAACCTGTAAGTTATTCAAATATGCAATGCAATGTGATCCCTCCAAGCACCCACACTACTTCAGGACAATGCTTCAGATTTCACTACAGGTGAGAGAAGCTGCCTCGGCCATTGGCCCCAGAATGCACACTGGCCAGGGTACTGGTGCGAAACATAGCTGCAAATCTGGCTCGGGCTCTCTCTTCTTCATCTCTTAAAGCTTCTTCATACCAGGATGGGAAGGCACTGGGGACCGTATCATGCATGTTGGCCAAGAATTCAAGAACTTTCATTTTGCTGATTTCAGCATGGGCTCTCGGGCCCCACAGGATCTCATAGCGTGGAGGATCACTGTTGGGCACCTGGCGGTATTCCAGGTACCCTTCCTGCACCAGATCTTTGGTAATGAGCTTCTTGGGATCCCCATGGATGAAGTGCCTCCTTCCAGCATATATCCCCATCACATTGAGCACCTCCCAGACATCCTCCTCAGTGGCGCAATTGCCCTTCATGAAGATCACACAGAGGATGGTCATAAGGAGGCCGGTCTTGGGCATGATCTCCTCACCCCTCAGCCTGTCATCACTAGTGCACTGAAATTTGCTGACAAGGGCATAGCAATGAGTGGCGGGGTTGACTTCCTTCACCTCAATGCCAAAGGCCAGCACCATCAGGTTAGAAGCTTTCCTGAGGATCTCATTGAAGTGCTTCTTGTACTTTTTGATGACATGCTTAATCATATCTTGTTTGGTAATGGGCTCTCTCAGATTATGCTTGCACAGCAGGAATTGCACCAACAGAGTTACCTTCTGGTCTAGAGGCGTTTCACAGGAAAACTCAGTGCTGGGTAATGCCTGGGAGGTGCTTGGTTTTTCATTTTGGCTCTTAGCACCATCATCAGATCTGGTGCATGAAGCACCTGCAGAAGTAGTGGTAGTGGAAGGGGCTCTCCCAGACCCCTCGGATTTTCTGTCTGACCCAGAAGCAAGAGAGCTCTGGACATTACCACCAAGAGGAGAAGTATGGGAAGAGGGGAACTCTTCTTCCTCTGCTGCAGAGGTCTGAGCATCTTGGAGATGCTGAGCCTCATTCCGGGCCTGCTGGCGTTTCTCACGGGTGCGGAGCTTACTCTTTTGCCCCCGAGGCATGATGACACAGATCAGGGACAGCAGGCAGGAGTGTGGGCAGGAAGACAGACAATGAGGGCACCTGGAGGAGGGAGGAGATGCTGTGAGCACCTTCAACAGGGAGATTCCTCCCTGGCTTTAACCAAGACCACCTTTGCAGGTTTGTGTGAGGTTACTGCTCTAGAACCCACAGGGCTCCCTAATCAGCTTGCCCCCTGAGACTCCTGTAGATAAGTCAGTGTGCCTTGGGCTGGCAGGTCTAGGCTCTGTGGGGTACAGTCTAAAATCTTCTCAGTTCACATTTAGAATCATCTTGTCAACTGTTGGCAGGGCCCGGCTATCCTCCCCTCTGCCGCTCTGAAGCTAAACTGCTTCCAAAAATGGCCTTCCGTCCCTGAGACCCTCCCGTCCCCGAGGAGGAAATGAAGGAAAGCCTTAGTTGGCCACCCCTGCTGGGGCCTTCCAGAACTGACAACAGGAGCAGGGTTTGATGTGACCCCCTTTGTCCTGGACTATCAGGGTCTTCAGTTGTCACTCATGTCTCCCCCCCACCCCACCTCCACACACACCACCCCCGCCCCGCTCCGCCACGTCCCTCCCCTCCACCAGACCGAGACCCGTCCGCCCGGTAGTTTGACAGCCTGACCCGGGGTCTCCCAGGGTAGACAGCAGGGACAGTGAGTGTATGTGCCCGGTTTAGCGTACCTTTAGTCCTCGCTCAGGCTCCTCTCCCTAATTCCAAATAAAGTCCGGGATGTTTTCCTCTTTTGATCGGAGACCATTAGCCTCAGATCAAACGCTTCACTTCCTGATACCTCGAGGTAGAACTGAGGGGTTGTTGGGCCTAACGGCTATGCCACGGGCCTCTTAGCGCGTGGCAGATCAGAGCGGAGTTCTGTGCCGTCTCCTTTATTCTAGGGAGGCATATTCCCACAATTCTAAGCTTTGCCTCTCCCCTCCAGAGACCTGAGACCCTGGAGGGGGAAGTCAGCCCACACCTCCTACTGACAGCTCTGCCCTGGGCTTCCCAGGAGTGACAGCAGGGACGAGGCTGTGTGCGGGTCCGTCTATATGTGGGGGGAGATTGTTACATCATTCCTCAAGGTGGAGGCAGGGAGTAGGGTGTCCTCTTAGCTGCTTCTTCAAAGGCTTCCTGGGTAATACTCACTCTCTGAAAACTCTGGGCTGTTTCCGTACTGCAAACCTTACAGAAAATAGATAAGTCCTAGGCTAGATACCAGACGGGAAAGTTGCAGTGCAAGGCAGGTTCCCAGGACGCATGGCAGGCTGTAAAAGAAAAAGTACATTGGCCCACAGCCGTTTATTCGCCAGCCATATGCAGACTCTGGGGAAACTTCTACTCTAAAAGTTCTACTTTCTAAGGAGAAAAGGCTACGTTACAGAATTTTGTGAGACTCAGATCTTTTATATTACTAACATTGCACAGTCCAGTGTGGCCACTTTATTTTTTGACTTTCATTCATAGTAAGAAATATATTTACATCTCTAGCAAGTGGGTGTGTATATGCATTTTTTTTTCATGAAAGAATACCTACCCTTGTTAAGTGTGATTCATTCTTTCCATTCTTTATATTTGATCATAATAGTAACTTTTTAAAAAATATCAGTCCTCATCCTCTAAAGAGGTTTCAGGTGGTTACTGCACAGCCTCTGGACTCATACTGTTACACCAAATTTTGGTTGCTGTCCTGTCAGGTGGGCTCTGAGGAGATGCCTCAGGTTCCTTCAGTGAAGCAGTAGAAATAAATGGTCCCAAGTCACAGTGAAGGAAACCACAGGCTGAACCTTAAAATCTTTCTCCAACCAATCCTGTTGTCTGCCTCTCTTGCAGGCTACAGACCTGTCTCAACTCCAGGGCATGCCCCCACCTGCCCACGCTCAGGTTCTAGTTCAACACAGACTTAGTCTCTTCCAGGGGGTTCTCATTTATGTTGTTTTGTTGTTGCTGGTGTTATTCTTTTCATTCTGGTTTTTATAGTTTCTCCAGGATTGAGTTTAGTAAACAGCAGCCCAAGTCTGCTTGCCATCTTGGAAGCTACATATGAGGCAGTGTATTAACATGCTTAGGTTGCTGTAACAAAATACCACCGACTTGAGTGTCTTAACAACATAAATTTACTTTCTCACAGTTCTGGAGGCTAGTAATTCCAGTTAGAGGTGCTGGCAGACTCAGTTCCTGGTAAGAGCTCTCCTTTTGACTTTTTGCTGTTTTCACAGGTTGGATGGCATCACCAACTCAATGGACATGAGTTTGAGTAAACTCCAGGAGCTGGTGATGGACAGGAAGGCCTGGTGTGCTGCAGTCCATGGGGTCGCAAGAGTCGGACACGACTGAGTTCCTGAACTGAACTGGAACTGAATACAAGGTCTCTTCTCTGTAAATACACAGATGGAGAGTGATACCTAGTATCACTTCCTCTTCCTTTAAGAACAGCAGCCTAATTGGATTTTTGCCCCATTGTTATGACCTCATTTAACTATAATAATCTCCTTAAAGACCCTGTTTTCAAATACAATCACAAGGGTGGGTTAGGGCTTCAGCATATGAATTAGGGGCGGGGGTGGGGTGGGGCACAATTCAGTCCAAAGCAAGTAGTAAATCTGTAAATAGTTTAAGGAAAATTGATATATTTACAGTATTCTTTTCCCTATGAATAAACCTAGTGTTCTTTATTTATTTGGGATTTCTTTCTCTATCAGTACATTTTTATAGTTGCCTCCAAAATGATCGTGTACATTTCTGTTAAATTTCTTTTTAGGTAAGTTTTGGATATTGCTGCTGTTATGGATAATGCTGCTGTTAAATTTTCTATTTAATTATTCTAATTAGCTATTGATTTTGTGTGGCCAGGCTCCTGATTTTTGTATAGTAATCTTATATACAACAGCTTTTGGAGTCTCTTACTCACTTGAGTATTTTGTGCACTGGTTCCTTCGGGTTTTCTAATTAAAGGCTCATATTGTTGCCATTTATTATCTCTGTCTTTTCAACATTGAGTGGCCGGTTAGCTCCCCATATGGTCCCCAGAACAAACTCTGTTTTCTGGGATTCCCTAGTGGCTCAGACGGTAAAGAGTCTGCCTGCAATTGGGACAACTTGGTTTGATCCCTGGGTCAGGAAGATCCGCTGGAGAAGGAAATGGCAACCCACTTCAGTATTCTTGCCTGGAAAATCCCATGGATGGAGGAGCCTGGCAAGCTACATACCGTGGGGTCGCAAAGATTTGACACGACTGAGTGACTTCATTTTTTTCAATATTCCTTCCTCTTATTTATTTTGATATTCTTAATCCTCTAGTTATGTATTCCAGGCCACTTTTAAACAGTAGAAATAGTACCATAACATCTGTGTCTTTGTTCTGACTTTGATGCTTCTAACATTCACATTTATCTAAGTTTGCTGTAGATTTTAGGAAATGAAAATTCTCTTCAATTGTTATTTTACTAAAGGCTTTTCACTGTGGCGTTAAGTATCATTCAAAGACTTTTTCTACACCCCTGGACATGATCCGATGCATTTTATCCTCTAATCTGTTAATGTTGAGAAATTCCAGGTGACAATTTTTTGTAATGTTATAATAGCTTTGCATTTCTTGAATTCACCCTCTCTATTCACTTCTATGTTGGATATGCCATGAATTTATTTACTGTAGTCGATGCCTCTATGTAAGTGAGATTAGCTCAAGTTATTTTTTTTTCCCCCTTGGGGTGTCATTATCTGGTCTCTGTATAAAGGTCAGCACACCTATTAAAATGAGTTTAGTAATTTCTCATCAACAGATTACTGGAGAAAGAAAATGTGGTATAAAGATATGATATTTAGAATGAACATTTTCACTAGAGAAATTATTAATGGTATACAACCATACAGAGAAGAGTAAAATGAACCCAATATACCTGACACTCAGAATCAACAATCATCAATAGTTAGAGGTTAAACACAATAGTTTAATGGTAACTGTTGATCCAGTTAACATTTGTTAGGTTTTTACTTTACAAAATTTGAAATTTCCAAATAAGGAATTTAAATAACTTTAAGTACTATTCTATTTAAAATAAAATTGCATAAAATGCTCAGTTAATACCAGAGAACACACACACACAGAAAAAAAGATATAGAAAAGAGCAAATGCAACAAATAGAAAACAGTTACACAAATAGTAGGTTTTAGTAAAAGTATATCAACAATCATTTCAAATGTGAATACTCTAAATACACCAGTTAAAAGGCAGAAATAGTCAGATCAGATAAAAAAGACTCAACTGTATGCTGTCTCCAAGAAACCCATTTGTGTATTAAGACTCTGATAGGAAAAAGCAAAGAATGAGGGATGTTAGGACAGTGAAACTCTTCTGTATGATACTGTAATGGTGGATACATACCATTGGTATCGGTCAAAATCTGTAAGGCCTGTACAATAAAGAGAGTGAATCCTCATATAAACTATTGACTTTAGTTAATAATATTATATTAATATTAGTTTATTAATTATAGATACAGATGGACAAATATATAAATAATTATAGCTATATGTGCATAGATGGGCTAGTATTACAGACATTTTCTAAGCTGTATCTTCTGAGAGGGCTTAGAAGCAAAAAGACTAATAGCAATGGAACAACATGAACAGGAAAACAAATCTAATATTGGATTATAACCCAAAATATAAAATAAATATCCATGAGTTTACATTGCCATAAATGACTGATTAAATAAATCAGAGAGAATAGAAAAATCTTATGTAGAGAATAATACCAAACAATTTATATAGCTATTCCACTCTCAAGGAGAGAGGCATAACTCCCCACCCCTTAGGTGTTGGCTAAATATAGTGATTTCTTTTCAAAGAGTACTGTATGGAAAGGAGAGTGAAAGAGTAATTATACAGTAGAAAAATTTGACAAACACTACCTTAGGTAGGTGAACAAGGTGAGATCATCAGTTGTTAAGTCATGTTGATAATGTACCCTTGATATGATGAAAATGTCAGTTTATTCCTGAGGCCTTCCTCATCAGGACCCATAATGCCAGTCTAATCATGAGAAAAATATCAAACACATACCAAAAGCAGGACCTTCTTAAAAATACTTGACAAATACTCCCCCAACTGTCAAGGTCATCAAAAATAAGGAAAATCTGATAAACTGTCACATCTAGAGGACCATAGGAGAAGTGATGTCTAAATGCAGTGTACTACTGTTGATGGGATCTTGGGCCAGAAAAAGGACATTAAGGAAAAAAATGAAGGAAAACTGAATGAGGTATGGACTTTTGCTACTAATAAAGTATCAATAGATTCAGTGGGATTCCCAGGGGTGTGTGTGTGTGTGTGTGTGTGTGTGTGTGTGTGTGTGCACGCGTGTGCTTCCATGTGCTCAGTTGTCTTCGACTCTTTGCAACCCCATGGATTGTAGCCCACCAGGCTCCTCTGTCCATGGAATTTTCCAGGCAAGAATACTGGAGTGAGTTGCCATTTCCTACTCTAGGGGATCTTCCAGATCCAGGTCTCTTGCTACTTCTGTACTGGCAGGCCAGTTCTTTACCACTGAGCCACCTGGGAATCTGCCTGCCAATGCAGGAGATGCAGGTTTGATCCCTGGGTCAGGAAGACCCCCTGGAGAAGGAAATGACTACCCACTCCAGTATTCTTGCCTGGGAAATCCCATGGACAGAGGAGCCTGGTGGGCTACTGTCCGCAGGGTCACAAAGAGTCAGACATGACTGAGCATGCACAGACATGTCAATCCCAAAGTCTCAACCTGCATTATTTGCAATGATTCTCTCTACACAATCTAAAATGTTTACACACCAGGGGCCATATGTCTGCCCCAGAGAGTATCTGGTGGGCAACAGACCACTGAATGGATATCTGCCTTATGGCTGCAAAGAACTCAGGAACCCAGGGAGGCAGTCTAAGGTAGGGATAAGTAAATAGCTAAGTGTTAGTCATTGAATTGTGTCCAACTCTGTGACCTCCCATGGACTGCAGCCTGCTAGGCTTCTCTGTCCATGGAATTCTCCAGGTAAGAATACTGGAGTGGGTAGCCATTCCCTTCTCCAGGGGATCTTCCCGACCCAGCGATCGAGCTTGAGTCTCTTACATTGCAGGCAGCTTTTTTACTTCTGAACCACCAGGGAAGCCCAAGGTGGGGATAGCATCTAGATTATATTTTAATGTTCTAGCTCCAGCTTCAGTGCTGGAGGGCTCTGTACACAGAGAAAATGGCTTTTGTCATCAGGCATGAAGACAGCTATCAGTTCTGGTACACTGGTCAGGATGCACAGAACCACCAGAGGAGTGATAAGGGGTAGGTCTCTCAGTATCTCTCAATATTCATTAATATTATCACTGAATGACACAGGGGAGCTAGCTGTACTCTGCCTGACAGTGAGCAAAGGGGATTCTAAGGTAGGGAGGGGTATCAGGCATGTCTCTGGTCATTTCAACCAGTAGATCTACCCACTCAGATTGCTCTGCAACTTTAAGCTGATAATGATTCATAGATTTTCGAAGCCTTTTTGCGGAAGTTGTCCACGACCCTCCAAGATTCCCCATGTTCTCTCCACTATGTGCTGAACTCCGAATTCAGAACTCTGACTGCCAGCCTGCCCTGGGCTATCAGGACTTGGTTTAGTATGTGGCTCTCTCATGGACTCTGGAAATTTCTTTACCCACCATGCCTCCTTGTCATACTAGTTGAAGATATCCTGTCTAGACTCTTCTCAGGGATCTTGTCACTCTAACCAAATCCTTGCTAATTGGAAAGAATCTTACTGACAAAGAATTTAAAAACACGTACCCAGAGATATCCTAGTACTCAATATACTTTTCAAAAATCCTGCTTTGTATGGATGAAGACTTTATTAATGAGTGATAGTTTTCAATAAAATAATTAGAAATGGAAATACAAAATAACATTGAGGATATATATTCACACAAAAGCTTGATCTATGTTTAAAATTGATTGAATAAAATGCCTGTGAGTTTACGATACTCACATACATTAATATGTCAGATTATAAATTGGTACATATTATTTAAACAGAATAGCAGTGATATTCATAAAAACTTACAATCAGCACAGTATTTCTGCTTCAATCCAATGTTTATTTCTATGTCTTTCCTATAAGAAAATAGCCACATTTGCCCAATAACTTATATTCAATGATGTTGGTATCAGTTCTATTAGTTATAGCAATAAATAGAAAACAAAACAACGTATGTGTCCATCAGAAGGAGAATGGTTAATTGTGGCACATACACACTTTAGAATTTTTGGTAAGGAATGGGATTCGGATTTATCCATGTTTTTCAAAAATTTTTAGCATCAAGAACATAAGCACTATTTGTGTTGTAATTAGTATATTTAAATAAGACGGGCAACAGAAATAGTAGTGTATGTTATTCATGTGGTATCTGCTAGCAGGAATGTAGGAAGAAGCCTAAAACCTGAATGAGAACACTACAAAAGTTTCTCTGTCCTATACATAAAGCTTGCCTTGAGTTAGCCAGTGTCTCTGTTGTCAGGTAACCCAAGGATCTAGGCTGCTTCCACCATGTGGATCAATATCTTAACACAGACTTTGCATGTTTGCTGCTAAATTGAACAGAAAGCATTGAGGTAGCACACTGTCAAATGCCTTGATCTGAAAAGAACAAACATCTTTCTGTTCATATTTCAGTGGCAAGGGTAATCACAAAATCCTTTCTAACACAAGTGGCTGGACAGTTCAGTGTCCCTATGTGTCCAGGGAGCAGAGCAAGACAAATGTGATGAGCATGTGTAGTCTCTCCACAAACAGAGTAGGAGATTATCAGTAAAGTACACTTACAATTTGTATATAAAAGCCCTCTTCATTCTTGGAGAAGTTTCTGAGAAGGCAAAAATTGCCTTGAAACACTCCAACTTTTTATAGTGCCCACTATGTGACAGGTGTTTTCAGATACAGTTCAATTCAGTTCAGTACAGTCTCTCAGTCGTGTCTGACTGTTTGTGACCCGATGGACTGCAGCACACCAGGCTTCCCTGTCCATCACCAATTCCTGGAGTTTACTCAGACTCATGTCCATCGAGTCGATGATGCCATCTAACCATCTCATCCTCTGTCATCCCCTTCTCCCAATTTTCTAAATGACACTGTAAATCTTAGCAGGGAAGGGTCACCTTTGGTCATGAAATAGTACTGTTCTGCACTTAACCTTTAGAGTAGTCTCAATCCACTGAGACTTTTCTTCTTCCTTTTGCTGCATGGTCAAAAATCACAACTAGTGAGCCTCTGCTGCCCATCACCTGATGAACACGCCTGAACGCTTGTACAGGTGTCTTTAGGCACAGTGGAAAACCAGGGTTTTCCTCTGAGGCAGATACAGACAAGAGTCAGGAAAATGATGGTCTTTTTTTTTTCTTTTTACTTCTGAAAGGTGGCATGTCTCCCGGGGAAACATTTTCTGCACTTTTGGTAGACTGAATAATTGCTCCATGAAGATGCCCATACCCTTATCCCTGAAACCTGTGAATATGTTATGTTACATGGCCAAAGGCACCTTGCAGATTTGGTAAGGTTATGCAACCAACTTTCAAATAAAGATACTGGATTACTTGGATAGACCAAATCTAATAACATGACATCAACAAGCAGAGAACTTTCTCTGGCTTGCTGCAGGAGAGAGATGTAGCAGACAGGAAAGTTAGAGAAATACCAAGCATGAGAAGGATTCAGTTTAATTGCTAACTCAAAATATATGGGCCCACATGTGAGGACTGGGGAGAGGCCTGGAGAAACTATGGCAGGTCCAGCTAACAGCAAGGAATTAGGGCCTTGGTATTATTATCACAAAGAACTAGATTCTGCCAAAACCTGAATGGTTTTGGAAGGAAATTCTTCCCAGAACACTTAAGGAGAGGTCTGGCAGCTGAAAGCTTGACTTGGGCCTTATGAAACCCAGAACAGAGAAATCGGCAGAAGCAATTTGGATTTCTCACTCACAGACGTGTGAGATCATAAATGTGTCTTGTTGTTGACTGCTAAATTTGTGGCAATTTGTGGAATACTAGCATAACCTCCTGGAAGGGCTACAGGGTCTGTTAGAATCCAGTCTCTGCAGATGGTTGTGACACAGTGACTTCCTTGGTCCTTCTTCATCCACCACTTAGAAGGGAGGCTTTGGTCTTGGCCACTTAGTTAAGCTTACTCATCAGTGTGCAGATTCAGTGGCCAGTCTCAAATGAGTCAGTAGATTAAATCTGCTTTTCTTTTTAACCTTATCTGCCTTCTAAAACCTTATTTTTGTTGTTTAGTCTAAGTTGTGTCTGACTCTTTGCAACCACATGGACTGCAGTGCACCAGGCTTTTGTCCTTCACTATCTCTGGAAGAACCAGTAGATCCTGTGCCTAATCTACTCGTAAGCCAATTTGGAGAAAAAACTTTGAGTGTGATGGAAGCACCCAGAGCAGATGAGCAGACTTCTAAACTTCACCTCCACAGTTAACAATAGTGCTTGGGGCTGCTGCTTTTGGAGAGATTCCATGCTGAGGATGGGACAGATAGAGGATAGGTGGGTGATTCTGGGCTTTCTGTTCCACTGGGAGCAGAGTACAGCCTTACAAAAGGAAGCAGGGGAGAGCTAGACAATAGGTCAGGGTCCAGATGTGGACATAAGGGTACACTGGGGAAAACTCAGGGGAAGCGCCATGTCATTTGGAAAGGGCTGGATCTGGTACCATGTACCAGCACTGGGTAGAGTCAGCTCTGAAAGAACGCTGTGGATAGGGGCAGGAGAACCTTAGGCAAATGCAGGCCATAGATAGTCCCTACTCAGTGTTAGTTCTCGTTTTCACCTTGTTAATACACCTGGGTTTAGTACACTGGCTGCAGATGCCTTCTTTTTGTATTTCCCAGGAGATACCATACAGTAATGAGAAATGAATTAAAAGATAGAAAGTTGGCCTCAGGTTGTGAGTGGTGGAACAGTGTAGGCTGTAGAGGAATTCAGATCAGGGCGCTAGTCCCAGCTCTGTCACTTACATGCCAGGTGAACTGAAGAAAATAGCAGAATTCTGTGAGCCTCAGATTCTTCATCTGTGAAATGGATTTGATAAGTAGTCTTCTTGCTCTTGGTTCACATATATTCATGTAAATAGGAATATTGGAATGTGATATATAAGACACTGGCACAGTATCTGGCATGCATTGATTGGATTTTGCTAAATTTTAGTTATTACTATAATTATTTTCCCCCTAAAACCTACAAACCTCCCTTTTTTTTAAAAATCCAGGAAATAACAGAATTTGTAGCTCTCTAGGATATGGCACAAGAAATCAGCCGATATGTTGTCTAGCATGTTAAACTAAGTTACTTGCTATATAATTTTTATATTAGGATATTTATTTCTGGTGTGGGTGATTCTACCCAGTTTGCTGCAACTCAAAACTCCTGGAATTTGTGTCAGTTTATTTCCATCCTTCCCTTCTATCTTCCCTTCCATCCCAGATGCTTGTGTTTGCAATTATTTTACCTTCATCACAAATCTAGTCCTTAAGAGTTTACCAAATTACATTCCAGAGAACCTAATTAAAATGTCCATTTATTGGATGGACTATGTCTCTCCCAGCCCAGGGCAAAGACTGCCAGCACAGTGGCTTCAGAGCATCCCACCTCATATAAAACCACTAAACCCACTATGCATGCATGCTCAGTCACTAAATTGTATCTGACTCTTTGACCCCAGGGACTATAGCCCACCAGGCTCCTCTGTCCATGGGACTCTCCAGGCAAAAATACTGGAGCAGGTAGCCCTGCCCTTCAGGGAATCTTCCTCACCCAGGGATCAAACCCGAGTCTCCTGCATTGCAGGCAGATTCTTTACCAATTGAGTCACCAGGGAAGCCCCACCTCATATAAGTAACACCCTAATTTCTCAGACACTCCCTGTTATAATGTACACAAATTACCTATTTTGTGGACTGTGTTCTCCCACACTGGAAAAAAGAGCACAGGACCTATTCCATTCCTGCCCCAGGTGAAGATTGTTCTGCTTTGTACATGATCTTGAAATAAGTGCTAAAAGCAGCTTTCTATTCCAGGCTTTAGTCTCTTAATCTGAGACAGAGTATCTGAGACTTTAGTATCTGCCTACCACTCGAACTCATGTGACCCACCACCCAGCTTAATTAAAATTACCTCCCACTGAAGGACTTGCAAGTTCCCAAGGTCTCAAACCCCTTTGCCAAGGGGTATTTAGACTACTCACAATTAAACCCCCAAGTCCTCACACCATCTTTTGACTTGTCCTTTTAGTTGTAGGGGATATCTTACAATATTCCTTACACCATAGCTGCTCCAAGACTTTAAAATTCTATGAGAAGGAATGGTTCTTGTTTACCTTAGTATTCCCCATACTAACAGGGAGCTTTGCAAAGATGATTAGATGTCTAATTATTGTTGGAGAAAAAAAAATGGGCCACTGAAAAAGAAGTCTAGTTTATTACAATATTATTTCTCCTACATTCTTGAATAAGCTAAATATATCCAGATTTCTCTCTCCCTATATATACACACACACACACACACATATATATATAATCTTATGAAACAGACTAAAACTAATAAATGAAACCAAGAATTTTTATCTTTTATTTATGCATTTCTTGACCACAACTATTACAATGCTGAGTTTTTCACATTTCCAAAGTAATGCCTCATCCATCGCCATGTTATCTTATTCCAAATTACTAGGTAAGGTGGAACTTTTCCAGTTACACAAACAATAAAACTCTTACTCTTAGATCTCACCCATAGCATCAGTGTTTGAGCAATATAACTAAGAAGTGTGGATTACAAAGCTACTTAAATCTTCTATTAAAAGGAACAATATTTTTAAAATTTTCCAAGATATAGCATAGAACACAAAAACACAAATATGTTACAGACAGTATTGTCTGCAGCCCCACCCCAACCTTCTACTACTTAGAACGTGAACTTATTTTTAACAACAGTGAACTTATTTTTAACAACAAAGTAAGGAATCTGCCTCAAACTCTTTTGGAGTGGGAGAAACTGCTGGCTAAGGCACTGGAGCGGGCCTTGGCCCAGGCAGCAATATGAGCCTTGGCTGAAGCTCTAGCTTGGGCTCTCTCTTCTTCATCTCTCAAAGCCTCCTCATACAAGGATGGGAAGGCAGTGGGGACCATATTATGGATCTTAGCCATAAACTCTAGCACTTTCATCTTGGTGGTTTCAGCATGGGCTCTAGAGCCCCACAGGAACTCATAGCATGGAGGATCACTATTGAACACCTGGCGGTACTCTAGGTACTTCTCCTGCACTAAATCTTTGGTAATGACCTTCTTAGGATCCCCAAAAATGAAGTGCTTCCTCCCCTTATATAACCCCATCACATTCAGGACTTCCCAGATTCGCTCCTCACTAGCACAATTGCCCTGCATGAAGATAACACCCAGAACAGCCATCAGCAGGCCTGTCTTGGGAATCTCGATCCGATCTCTCAGCCTTGCATCGCAGCTTGCTTCCATTTTGTCGACAAGGATGTAGATGTGCCGGTAGGGATCCACTTCCTTCAGGTCAAGGCCAAAGATCATCTCCATGTGCTCAGCAGCTCTCTGGAGGATCTCAAGGTAGTGATTCTTATACATCTGGATTACTTCTCTCAGCATTTCCACCTTGCTAATAGGCTCTTTCACGTTATACTTATACAGCAGGTAATACACCATTATAAGCACCTTCTCATCTATACAGCTTCTGTGGATGGACTCAGTGGATGAAGTACTTGTGGCTCTCTGAACACCCTGTGGATTGCAATATGACCAAGCAATAAGTGAGCTTTAGGAAATAGCTTTGCAAGAGGAGAAAGAGGAAGGGAACTCTTCTCCCACTCCCACAATGGCCTGACCACCTACCAGATTCTGGGGTTCAACTTGGGCCTGGCGGCGTCTCTCACGGGAACGAAGCTTGCTCTTCTGACCCCGAGGCATGATGACTTTCAACAAAGGCAGCAGGCAAGTGGGCAGGTGACTCAGTGACCTAAAGGAAAGAAGATGAGATTGCCATGTCAATAGGTAGATAGATACCGCCTAGGCCTCTACTGAAGGCCAGGTCTACAGGTTTCCTTGAGGGCAATGTCCTGTGAGCCCCTTATTCTCTGATTTGCCTCTGCCCTGAGGACTCTGTGGAAATAACCAGGTGTGATTTAGCTCCTACTTCCCAGATCTGCCCGGGGCTCACTGGGGCTTAGAACAGTGGCTCTGTTCTGAGTTAGGGAACAAAGGGTCATCACTTCACTTTTGGCAAGACCTGGCATTCCTGTGCTCTACTGGTCTGATGTTGTCCCATTATTTCAAAGTCCTTATCACTCTGAGACCCCAGAAGTGGAAATGAGCAGAACTTCATTGGACCACACTTGCCTGGGGATGCACAGGAAATAAAGCGCCCACAGAGCTTTGTGGGACCCTCTCCACCTTTGGGTGATTAGGGGTCTCAGTCCTTGCTCAGTGCCCTCACTTTGGATTCTGGCAGGGCATGAGACTCCTCCCTCTGCTGACATGAGACCAATACTTTCAGAGGAAAACCCTCAAATCTCTGAAAGGCCTGAGGACGTGGTTAGGGACGCCCCAGTCTAACCCACCTGCCCCAGGTACCGTCGGGGGTAAAGGCCCAAATAGGATTCTCTGTGATCCCCACTGCTCAGAGGCAGGTGGTTCCTTCAGTCCTTACTCGGGGTGCTCACAGAGACTGTTGGAAAAGCTTGAATTGCCTCCCTCGAAAGGATCACGTGGCTGCCATCTTAGACCAAGCTCTGCCTTGCAGAGACCGCCCGAGAAGCACATGAGGGTATGCCTCGGCCTCACCCGCTTACCCTAGGTGGCCCTGGGCTGACAGCAGTGGAGGGGATTTGCGAGGTCCCCTTCGTCGTGGGGCAGGTGTTCTGGAGACCGCACCCGGCACCCGCACTGTAAAATGGCGAAGGGCCCAGAAGCTCCTCCCTTTCCTGCCTTACGGCTGCCTTGCTTCCTTTCTTACGCATTCACTTCCCCGGGACACAGGATGCACGCAACCCAGCACCTCATGACCGGAAGCCGCGGCCTCTCAGGCCTAAAGTGCCAGAGAGGCGCAGGCTCTAGTAGGACGCCCACTGTGGTCTGGAGGGTGGTTCCCTCAGACCTCGCTCAGTGTTGGTGCCTTTACCCACCACCCTTCCACCTCCCCGCCTACCTCCCCCATCCCCACCTCCCTGCCCCGCCACTTCCCCCCATCCCCCACCTCCTCCGTTAGGGCCCCATCCCCCACCTCCTCCGTTAGGGCCTGGGACCCTTCCAGCTGTTGTTTCTGAGCCAAAGCCAAGACCCTGCTCAGTGCACCCCTCCCCTACATCCCCCTCGGAAAATTTCAAAGCTATTCAGAGGTCCCTCCGCCAGATGATTCGTGTCCCATGTTCTCCCAGGGTGGGCCGAGAACAGGGCAGAACTCTTTGAGAACCCCTTTTATTTAGACTGACCGGTCCCCTCACTCCCAACGCTTTACCGTAATCCCCAGCAGAGCCTGTAACTTCTCCCATGACTCTTTAACGAAGGCGGCTCAGACAACACGGGCGGAAGTGGTCCTGGGTCAAATCCTTGCCCCACCGGGGCTCCTCCCACAGCCGCCAACAAAAGGGGCTGGGCTTTGCGAAGTCCCGTAAGTTCCGGGCTGGTGGTTCCCTCAGACCTTACCCAGGGTCCTCGGCTTTACTTTCCCGTCCCTCTGCTGGTTTGAGTTGATACCCTGGTCTCACCGCCCTCACACACCTCAGTCCCTTCAGAGGGAATTTTAAGGTTCTTGGAGGTTACTACATTAGATGATTCCTGCTTGGATACTTTTAGGGCTGATGGCAGGAGTGGGACTCTGGGAGCCTTTCCAGTCTAGGATGGGTGGTACCCTCACATCAAACTCAGGATCTTTGCTGTAATTCCAGGCAGAGCCCGGAGCGTTCAGAGCTTCAGCTTTCAAGAGATTGCTTCCCTCAGATCAATGCCTTCATTTCGCTGAAACCCCCAGGGAAAATATTAGAGTGTACCACTTCCGGCCAGATTTGCCTGGCGTCTCCCAGGACTGGTGGGGAGAAGGTGTGGGGGGAGTGGAGTTCTATGGAGTCGATTTTGTCCTACACATGAGGGAATTCCCTTCGAAATCCCATAGGGGCGTCTTCATCTTTTTTTTTTTTTAAACTTCGGTTTGATACTGTGTATCCTTCCTCTGGTTCAGTTCAGTTCAATTCAGTTCAGTTCAGTTCAGTTCAGTCGCTCAGTCGCGTCTGACGCTTTGCGACCTCATGAATCGCAGCACACCAGGCCACCCTGCTCATTACCAACTCCTAGAGTTTACTCAAACTCATGTCCATTGAGTTGATGATGCCATTCAGCCATCTCATCCTCTGTTGTCCCCTTCTCCTCCTGCCCCCAATCCCTCCCAGCATCAGAGTCTTTTCCAATGAGACACCTCTTCGCATGAGGTGGCCAAAGTATTGGAGTTTCAACTTCAGCATCAGTCCTTCCAATGAACACCCAGGACTGATCTTCTTTAGGATGGACTAGTTGGATCACCTTGCAGTCCAAGGGACTCTCAAGGGTCTTCTCCAACACTACAGTTCAAAAGCATCAATCTTTCAGTGCTCGGCTTTCTTTATAGTCCAACTCTCACATCCATACATGACCACTGGAAAAACCATAGCCTTGACTAGACAGACCTTTGTTGGTGATGTAATGTCTCTGCTTTTTAATATGTGATCTAGGTTGGTCATAACTTTGCTTCCAAGGAGTAAGCATCTTTTAATTTCATGGCTGCAGTCACCATCTGCAGTGATTTTGGAGCCCCAAAATTACTTAGCCTTAAACCAAGACCACCCACACATGGTTCTTTAGATTTCAAAGGGTGAAATGAAGGGAATTCTGGGCCTCACAGCCATGCTGGAAACTCTCAGAGCTGACAGCAGGAGCAGACCACTGTGCTGCCCACATGTTCTTTATCATCTTTACTTAGGTTGGTGCCTGGGACCTGCTGTCCCTTTCCCTGAGCTTCCCAGGTGCAATGCCCTCAACCTTCTGAGTCCCCAGAGAAGAAACTCAGAAGGGACTACTTTAGGAAATCCCTGCACAGAAGTTGCCAGGAAAGAAAGCAGGGGTGAGGCTCTGGGATCCACTCTCTTCTGGGATGTGGGATCCCCTCAGACTCAATCAGGGACCTTACCTAAACTCCAAGCAGAGGCAGGAACTCTCCCCTCTGCTGACCTGATGCTGCCCGCTTCAGATCAAAATGTTCACATCCCTTAAACACCAGAGACAGAATGCAAGGGAAGCCATTTCCAATCACCCTTTCTGGAGATCACCAAATCTGACAACAGGGATGGGGCTCTGTATGGTGGCACCTCCTGTTCTGAAATGGCTGGTCCCTCTGACCTCATTCAGAGCTCTCACCTTTAACTTTGTTAGAACCTGGGATTCCCAAACTGACAGGCTGGTCACTGTCCTCACTGCAAAGTTTGATTTTACTATATTTACTGCAGATCATGTGATGATTTCAGGAATGGCTAGCTTAGAATCTTTTTATTATTATTTTAATTCTTTTAGATTGGGATTATTACCATGAGAGAGAGATAGCTTTGGACTCCACATATATCTGTCATTCCCAGTGCATTTAACAAGAAACTACAGCAACTACAACGGTTTTCCATCTGTCTTATAAATGTTTGCACTGTGGACCAGCCCCCTACTCCAGTCAGTAGCTGGTAGCTACGCAGACCACCAAACACAGCCAGAGTGCTTCTGCCCTCTGGTGTGCAAAGAAATCAGAAACCATGGAGGCAGACTGAGCTGAAAATAACACCAGAGTTGTGTTTTAAGGCATGTCTACACTCAGTCTTAATTCCCAGTCACTGAGGTAATTAGCCTTAAGGAATTCCTCCTCCATTTTCCCCCTTCCTTGTAGCTGCATACCCCTTTTCACTACTTATTGGTAATACTTGCTCTATTTTAACTGATCTGGATCACCAGCCAATCCATCCACTGCACAGCCTCAGCCTCAGCAGTAGGAGGGCCACATACACAGGGGAGGAATAGCTGTCTGTGTCAGGCATCAAGATAGCTCTTAACCTGGGACACTGGCAAGACTGCACAGAACCACCAGGGTAGTGAAGAGATGTACTTTCCCAATTCTGTCAATAACATCACTTGATGGGTGATACAGGAGAGCTAGCTATACTCTGCCTGACAGTGGGTAGGGGCATTCTAAGGGAGGGTGAGGTATCAGGCATGCCTGCCTCCTGAGAAACTTGTATGCAGGTCAAGAAGCAGCAGTTAAAACTGGACATGGAACAATGGACTGGTTCCAAATTGGGAAAGGAGTACCTCAAGGCTGTATATTGTCACCCTTCTTATTTAACTTATATGCAGAGTACATCATGTGAAATGCCAGGCTGAATGAATCACAAGCTGGAATCAAGATTGCTGGGAGAAATATCAATAACCTCAGATAAGCAGATGACACCACACTTATGGCAGAAAGTAAAGAGAAACTAAAGAGCCCCTTGATGAAAATGAAAGAAGAGAGTGAAAAAGCTGGCTTAAAACTCAATGTTCAAAAAACGAAGATCACGGCATCCAGTCCCATCACTTCATGGCAAATAGAAGGGGAAACAGTGGAAACCATGACAGACTTTATTTTCTTGGGCTCCAAAATCACTGCAGATGGTGAGTGCAGCCATGAAATTAAAAGATGCTTGCTCCTTGGAAGAAAAGTTATGACCAACCTAGACAGTATATTAAAAAACAGAGACATTACCTTGCAGACAAAGGTCAGTCTAGTCAAAGCTATGGTTTCTCCAGTAGTCGTGTATGGAAGTGAGAGTTGGACCATAAAGAAAACTGAGTGCCAAAAATTGATGCTAACTGTGGTGTTGGAGAAGACTCTTGAGAGTCCCTTGTAAGGATATCCAACAAGTCAATTCTGAATATTCATTGGAAGGACTGATGCTGAAGCTGAAGTTCCAATACTTTGGCCACCTGATGGGAAGAACTGACTCATTGGAAAAGACCCTGATGCTGGGAAAGATTGAAGTCAGGAGGAGAAGGGAATGACAGAGGATGAGATGGTTGGATGGCATCACCGACTCAATGGACATGAATTTGAGCAAGCTCTGGGAGATGGTGAAGGGCAGGGAAGCCTGGTGTGCAGCAGTCCATGGGGTCACAAAGAGGCGGAGGGGCGGACACAACTGTATAACTGGTCCTTTCGTCCAGTAGATCTGCCCACTCAGACCACTCTACAACTTCAAGGTGACAATGATGATGGAGAGATTCCCTAGCCTTTCCATGTAAACAGTCCAGTACCATCCACCAGATTCTCTACCTTCTGTCCTTCTTATATGTTTTCTACCTTTTGATGACAGCTCCCTGATTGTATACAGCTCCCTGACTTTCAGCTACCCTGGGCTCTCTGGACTTGTTTCAATATTTGATCTCTCTCAGACTCTGGAAGTTACTCCTCTGATCCCACCATCACTCTTCCCAACATGAGTGAAGTGATGTCCTTCACTCATTTAGTGATGTTTTTCTGTCCAGCTGATTTCCTCATATGTGGTCATTCTGATAAATACTTGCTACTCAAAGTAAAGGGAACATTTACTTGGCATGTCAGAGTTTTTAAAGCATGCACCTAGGTGAATCCTGGTACTTAAGATATCACTGAACAAATCTTGCTTTATATGGGTGTGTGAAGGAAAAAATTAATTTTCTGCTCAACCTATTTAGAAAAAATAGGGAAATACAAATTTCAGTAACAGTGGGATGACATATTTTCAATCAAAAGTTTACCCCAAATTTAAAAGCTTGATGAAATAAAATTCCATTAAGTGCTTAATTTATTCACATATATAAATATGTGAGAAGATAATTTGGTATAGCATTATTGGAACAGAATATCAGCAATATTCATAAAAATTTACTATCATCACACTCGAAGGAAGCACTTTAATCTAATTATACTTTTGTACATCTTTCATATGACAAAACATGCACATTTACCCAAGAATTGATGTTCAATGATGTCGATATCAATTCTATTAATCAAAACAGCGAATGAGAGACAACTTGTGTGTCCATCAGGAAGAGGATGTTAAATTAATTATGACACATACATACTTTGTAATTCCAGGGAGTAAAGAGTAACGTGATCTACATATACGCTCACAGAAAGATCCCACCTTCATTTTATTCAGTGACAAGGCCAAGTCAGAACCATAGTATGATATTTATGATAACACTATGATAGTGTTACATATGTATTTTTGAAACTCACAGTGTATATTTCTAGCACAGATAAGACTGGCCTGGAATAAATGTTAAAATACTACACAGAATTTTTAATGCACTTACCTCTGGGCAGGGATGAATCTTTGAGGAATATAGTAAGGAAGAGTAATTATGATTTCTTCCTATTGTTAGAATGTTTTGGAAACAAGAATATATGTCCTATTTCCTTTGTAGTTAAGATATTTAAATAAACATAACAAATAGTAGGTGTGTATTACTCAGATAAAGTTTTTATGAGATAAGAGAAGTGATTTCTGAATGACTTAACATAAAATTTTATTTCTTGTGCACATAAAATCTGCTGGGTACTGGCAGTGGAAGAGAGGGTCTACGCTGTCAGGTAACTCAGGGATCCAGGCTACTTCCATCATGAGCTAACACATCTCAACACAGGCTCTCCACATTTGCAGCTGAATAAAATAAGAAGCATGGAGTTGTGTGTGTGTGTGTGTCTGTGTGTCTCTATGTGTGTCTGTGTGTATGTATTAATTGCTCAGTCATGTCTGACTCTTTGCGACCCCATGGACTGTAGCCTGCCAGGCTCCTCTGTCCATGGAATTCTCCAAGCAAGAATACTAGAGTGAGTTGCCATGCCCTCCTCCAGGGGATCTTCCCAACCCAGGGATTGGACCCAGGTCTCCTGCATTGCAGGCAGATTCTTTACCATCTGAGCTACAGGGAAGTCCTGGAGTTGGCCTGCTGGTCCTCAAATACCTGGGTCTGGAGGTGACAGCTATGTTTCCACTCATATTTCAGTGTCAAGGATAGTCACATGACCGTTCTTAACTATAAGTGGTTGAGCATGTAGTCTTCATATGAACCAAGGATGGAGAGCAGGACACAAAGTGAATGAGCACTTGCAGATGTTCCCATTAACTGTTACACAGTAGCTGCTTAAAAAAGAGCCACTATTAAAATTTGTTATGACCGTAGCCCTCGTCATTCCTGGAGGATTTTCTGAGATCAAATTCCCTTGCAATTCAATAACTTTTTCTAGTGCCAGTATGTGACTGATGTTCTCAAATATAGGTTCACAGCCACTTTCAAAAGGATCTTGTAAATCTCAGCAGGGAGGTGCACCCTTCTTCATTCTTAGCACCTTTCTGCACTGACCTTTTCAGTAATCTCTAAAATCTCAATACACTATTTTCCTTCTTCCTTCTGCTGCATGAAAAAAATAATACTTGAGTCCATGCTATTCACCACCTGTTGGACATGCCTGAATACTTGGACAGGTGTCTTTGACACACTGGAAAATCAGAGTCCCTCTGGGGCAGATACAGACAAGAGGCCGAAGAATGATGGTCATTTTTTAATTTTTATTAAAGCTGGCATCTTCACCAAGAAGACAGTTTCTACCTCTGTGTTAGACTCAATATTTGTTCCACATAATGCCCATAACCTTACCCTGAAATTTGTGTTACATAGCCAAAGGTAGCTAGTGTGTGTAATAAAACTTATGGAATGAATCTTTAAAATGGGAGGTTACACTGAATTATCTGGGTGGGCCCAATTCAACTACATGAGCCACATTACAGATTCAATGTGCTGTTTCAGAAGCAGGGGCCCATTTGCAAGGACTGAAGAAAGGCCTAGAGGAACTATGGCATCTCCAACTGATAGTCTGCAAGGAGACAGCCTCATTCTTCTAACTATAAATAAGTGAATTCTTGTTAGAACCGGAATCTGAGAGCAACCTGAGCCAGTATGGAATGCGATTCTTCTCAGCACCTCCCAATGAGAACCCAGACTCTGACAGCTTGATTTGGGTTTGCATAACCCTGAACAATGACAACAGCACAGCCAACCCATATTTCTCATCTACAGAAATGTGAAATAAATGTGTGTTGTTGCAAGTTCCTTAATTTATGGCAATTTGTTTGTTGGCAATAGAAACATACTAAATGTTCCTAAAAATCTGAGTTTTGGGTAATGCAGTTCCTACAGATGGTTGCTGCACAGTGATTTCCTTGGTCCTTCCTCATCCTGCCACTTAGGAAAGAAGCTT
Source organism: Odocoileus virginianus (assembly GCF_023699985.2). Taxonomy (NCBI): domain Eukaryota; kingdom Metazoa; phylum Chordata; class Mammalia; order Artiodactyla; family Cervidae; genus Odocoileus; species Odocoileus virginianus. Next base: position 243,386 of record NC_069708.1, read on the forward strand.
TGGTTCTTGGCCACTTAGTTAAGCTCACTCTTCAGTGTAAGGATTCAGTGGTCAGTCTCAAATAAATCCAAGGTTAAATTCTCCTTTCTTACTAACATCATCCACTCTCTAAAATCTCTTCCCTAACTTTAGGGTTATCTTTCAGTAACCTGTAGATCCTGTGTCAAACCAGACTCTACTCACAAGTCAATCTGGAAAAAAAAAATCTTTTAGTGGAAGTGCCTAAAGTAGATGGGTGGGTGTGTATGTCAGTCACTCAGTCGTGTCCAACTCTTTGTGCCTCCATGGATTCTAGCCCACTGGGCTCTTCTGTCCATGTGATTCTCCAGGCAAGAATACTGGAGTGGGTAGCCAGTTCCTTTTCCAGGCGATCTTCCTGACCCAGGGATTGAACCTGGGTCTCACACGTTGTAGGCAGATTCTTTACCATCTGAGCCACCAGGGAAACCCATGTCTAAACCTCACTGCCGAAGTAGCCACATGAACGGGGCTATTGTTATCAGAGAGGTTCATAGTCAGGGATGGAACAGACAGGGGACATCTGCAGGGGGTTGGGAGGCCCTAAATCAGGGAAAATGCAAGTAATTCTGGGCTTTTTGTTCCACTGGGAGCAGAGAGCAGCCTTATGAAAGGATATTAGACAGCAGGTCAGGACCCAGACTGTGACAGGAGAAAGTCGCAATGCAAGAGTGATGTTATTTCTGAAAGTGCTTGATTAGGGCAGAGTCACCTCCCAAGGAATTCTGAGGGGATGGGCAGGAGGAGCCTAGGTGAGTTAAGTTCACAGCCTAGACTGTATTTTTTTTTGATTGTATTGTTTTTAATTCTCATTTTCATTTCTTATACGTGGGGGTAGTACATTGGCAACAGGGTCCGTCATTTCATCTCCTGAGAGACACTGTGGAGTGTTGAGACTAGAACCGAACTAAGAGACAGAACAACTGCTTCATTCAAGGGGTGAAACAGTGAGGGCCCTAAATGAATTCAGACCAGAGGTCTAGTTCCAGTTCTGACATTCACAAGCCATGTGAAGTCAGGAAAATTGCAAAGTTCTGTGAGGCTTTTCTATGAAGTGAGTTTGATAGGCCTTGCTGTGTAGGATTCCTGGGATATATGTAATACATGAAAGCACCAAGCATGGTGTCTGGCAAGTATTGGGTCTTTTGCAGTTATTGCTATTATTATTTTGATCCCAGATCCTATCAAAATCTGCTCTATGGTCTATTTAATCCAAGAAATGACCAATAATATGAAGCACCCTATGATAAGGCACAATAAATCAGCTAATATGATGCTTAACAAGTAAAACTTTATATGTAAGTTGTTGAGGTTATTTATTGTGTGTGTAAGGGAGTTTTCCAGGCTTCCCAGGCAGCGCAGTGGTAAAGAATCTGCCTGCCAGTGCAGGAGGCACAAGAGATGCGGGTTTGATCCCTGGGTGGGGAAGATGCCCTGAAATAGGAAATGGCAACCTGCTCTAGCATTCTTGCCTGGAGAATTCCATGGACAGAGGAGCCCAGTGGGCTACAGTTCATGGGGTCTCAAAGAGTTGGACATGACTGAGCATGCACACTCGAGCCCACATGTACATGCGCGTACACACACACACACACACACACACACACACACGGGTCTTCTCCAGTTACATGGAACTTAAGGATTCCAGAATTTGTGTCAAGTACCAATTCCTTCCATCCCTTCCAACCCTCCTTCCATTCAAACCACATCCATTTTCATTTATTTCAATCCCATTAAAAATCTAGCCCTAACCTGGAGTTTGCCAAATTGCATACAAGACAACCTAATGAAATGAACTTCAAATGTAGTGGACTCTATCTCCCAGGCCAGAGCAAAGATGGCAAGCACAGTGGCTTCTGACCACACACGTCATATAGAGTATCACCCCTGTTTCTCAGAAATTCCCTGGGCATGATGGGCATAAAACACATAGTTCATGTGTTGTGCTCAACTGCTCTGACAAAAGGACACTGGAAAGGATGCAGGTCACCTTCCATTCTTATTCCAGGTGGAGAATTCTCTCCGGTTTACCCATGACTCAAATGTAACTGCAAGGAGTTCTCCATTTCAGGCTTTAGTCTCTCAACTCTGGACACACTTTCTGAAGGTCTGACCCTTTCCCACCACTCCCACACCCTTATTTGATCCACCTCCTAGCTTACCACAGCCTGACTCCCACTGAAGGATTTGCCATTTCTCAAACTCACTTGCCTCAGAGCGTTTACACTTGACTGCTCACTTCTGGATCCTCCAATGTCCTCTCTTCCTTTTGACTTGTCCTTAGGTATCAGAGTCTCTCACCATCTTTACTTTACAACTGTTGCTAGATTCAAAAATTCTATGGGCACGCTTGGTTTTTTTTTATCTTGATGTTCTCAGTAGTAGCCTAGAGCCTGACAAAGAGCAAGCTCATGGAATGTTTGAGAAATAGATGAGACACTGTGAAAGAGATCTTATTTATTATGATGTAATTAAAGTAAACACATCCAAGTATATATCTCTTAATTTTACAGAACAGACTAAATGTGATAAGGCATGTAAAACTTTATCACCTTTTACATTTTTTTCTATTTCTTGATCTGAGCCATTTTACTGCTGATTTCTTTTCACATTTCCTTGGAAATGCCTAATCCAATGACATGTTATCTTGTTCTGAATAAGTAAATAAGACAAAGTTTCCCAATTTCTTCTATAAAATAGTAAAACTCATAAACATCAATACATGTTTAATTTATATTATTCATAAACTCAGATTCTGAAGCTAGTTAAATTTCTACTAAAAGGAGCAACATTTATGCAAATTTATCCACATAGAACAGGAACACAAACATGTTATATATACTCCGTTTTCTCCAGCCCTGCCCCAATCTTCCACTAGTGAGAACATCAGCGGTTCTCTTCAAATTTTCCTCAGACTTCACTTGGTGCAGGAGAAGCTGCGGGCTGTGGCCGAGGAGTGGCCACTGGCCAAAGCAGCAGCGCGAGCCCTGGCTGAAGCTCTAGCTTGGGCTCTCTCTTCCTCATCTCTCAAAGCCTCCGCATACAAGGATGTGAAGGCAGTGGGGGCCCTACCATGGATCTTAGCTACAAACTCCAGCACTTTCATCTTGGTGGTTTCAGTGTAGGCTTTCGGGCCCCACAGAAACTCATAGCATGGAGGATCACTATTGGCCACCTGGCGGTACTCAAGATACTTTTCCTGCACTAAATCTTTGGTGATGAGCTGCTTCGGATCCCCATAGATGATGTCCTTCTTCCCCTCATATAACTCCATCTTATTCAGCACTTTCCACACTTGCTCTTCAGTGGCGCAGTTGCCGTTCGTGAAGATCACACCCAGGACAATCATCAGCAGACCAGTCTTGGGAAAAAATCTGCCATTACCTGGCTTTTCGTCAAAGCCCATATCCAGTTTATTGACAAGGACATAAGTACCCCTGTTGGGATCCGCTTCCTTCAAGTCGAGGCCAAACATCAGCTCCAGATGCTCAGAGGCTTTCCTGAGGATCTCACTGAATTGATTCTTGTACTTGTAGGTTACATGTTTCAGCATATTTGCCTTGGTCACAGGCTCTTTCGTTTGATACTTGTACAGAAGGTGATGCACCAACAAAGCAATCTTATCGTCTACAGGACCTTTGGGCCGGCGCTGGATGGTATCTTGACTCTGAGAGGCTTTTGGCCTTTCCTCTCCTTGATCGGTGGCACCTTCACTAAATTTTGCATCTGAAACAGAGGCAGCAACAGTGGTGGTGGAGCAGACTTTGCCAGGCAATTGAAGACTGCTGGATGTTCCAGTGGCAGCTGAGCTCTGGGGAACATCTTCAAAAGAAGGAGATGGGGAAGAAGGGGATTCTTCTTTCTCTGGTTCAGTGGGCTGAGCTTCCACCAGATCACTGGGCTCTTGTCGAGCCTGGCGGCGTTTTTCACGGGCGCGAAGCTTACTCTTCTGACCCCGAGGCATGATGACTGACAGTACGTGAGAAAGAGGGTAAATGACTCTATCACCTGGAAGAAAGAGAACGAAATGGTGTGACTCTTCAGTGGGGATGACAGCCCCCTCTGCAGGTTTCCTTGCAGGCACTGCTCTAGAAACCCATAAGGCTCCTCTTCCCTGATCAGCCTTTCCCCTGAAGACTGTGGAAGCAACTAGAGTTCACCTTTAGGCTGCAGCTCTCCTGTCCTACCTAGGTTCTACTGGAGCTGATATAGAGTCTGGCCAGTCCAGGCCCTCTGGAGCCTCCCCTGTTCTGGAGTAGCAGATGTTTCTGTCAGTTCACATTCAAGGCCATTACCTTGACTTCTAGCAGGACCCGAGGTCCTGTGCCTAACTGCTCTCATGCTGACTCGTCACTCCAAAGCTCTCCAAAGCCCTCACATCCCTGACATCGTGGAGGAGGAACTGAAAGGGGACATCACTCTGGGGTGGCAGCAGTGACAAAGCTCTCTGGGACCATCTCCAAACTAGGAGAATCAGGATTCTCACCCCTCACTCAGAGTCCTTACCTTGGTTTCTTGCAGGACCTAAGACTTCTCCCTTGGCTGACCTTAGACCTACTCCTTTGGAGCACGGCCTTCACATCTCTGAAAGTCCTAGGAAGAGTTTAGGGAGATCTCACTTTAACATATCTTCACCAGGAACCCTTGCCAGGGATGACATCACATGTAGGGCTCTGTGAAACACCCTCTGTTCTGTGATGGGTTGTCCCCTCAACCCTGTGGTTCCTGATAGCATTCCTCCCCTTGACTAACTGGTGTCTTCCCTTCTTCAGGTCTGAGGCCTATAATAATCAAACCAAGGCTCTCATCCCCCTGATATCTTGGAATATGCAGTGGAGGGGGGCGGGCGTGGCAGACTCAGTATGACAGATCTCTGAAGGGCTTCCCAGGGCTGGTCACAAAGGAAGGGCCTGACTTGCTGTACCGCCCTTCAGTCCTCTCTATGACTTCTAGAAGGGCCTGGCTGGATCAATTATTTGTAATAGGACCCTCTTCTCTCTGTGACCACTGAGGATAAAGTGAGAGACGTCTTAGCTTGACAGCCCTGCTTAGCCTGACACCAGGGCTTATAACAAGGTGGCACTCTGTGGGGCCCCTCTTTGTCTTAAGGGAGAACTTCCTACAGTCCTTGCTCAAGGTTCTGAACTTAAAACCACCCCTAGGACTCCTCCCTCTGCTAACCTGAATTGTCTAGCATTAGACCAAGGTTCTTACACACCTCCCTTCCTCCTCTCTCTGCTCCCCACCTCTTCACCCCCGCCCCTCCCCCAACACCCCCTTAACCCAACCCCCCTTGTCCCCTCCCCCAACGCCCCCCTTCACCCAACCCCCCCTGGTCCCCACCCCCAACACCCCCCTCCACCCAACCCCCCCTGGTCCCCACCCCCAACACCCCCCTTCACCCAACCCCCCTTGTCCCCTGCCCCAACACTCCCCTTCACCCAACCCCCCCCTGGTCCCCACCCCCAACACCCTCCTTCACCCAACCCCCCCTGGTCCCCTCCCCCAACGCCCCCCTTCACCCAACCCCCCCTTGTCCCCTCCCCCAACACCCCCCTTCACCCAACCCCCCCTTGTCCCCTGCCCCAACACTCCCCTTCACCCAACCCCCCTTGTCCCCTCCCCCAACACCCCCTTCACCCAACCCCACCTTGTCCCCTCCCCCAACGCCCCCCCTTCACCCAACCCCCCCTTGTCCCCTCCCCCAACGCCCCCCTTCACCCAACCCCCCCTTGTCCCCTGCCCCAACACTCCCCTTCACCCAACCCCCCCTTGTCCCCTCCCCCAACGCCCCCCTTCACCCAACCCCCTTGTCCCTCCCCCAACGCCCCCCTTCACCCAACCCCCCTTGTCCCCTCCCCCAACACTCCCATCCCTACCCCTGCACCCCCCCCACTAACTCCCCCCCTGCACTCCCCTCCCCATGGGAAGGTGAGGTGAGAGGGCATGTGGACCTTATGGCCCTGCCAGGAACCCCCAAAACTGACCACATGGGCGGGGCTCTGTAGGCTCGGCTCTGGGGAGGCCATTTCCCCTAGAATGCAAACAGGGGCATTTATTCACTCCTGGCCGGGCCTGGTATTCCATCCTCTACTGGCTTGAGACAGGCATCCCCCTGGTCAAGTGTCTCAACCTCCTGCAGGGGCCAGACAGGACATTAGGTGTGCCTAGTCCAGTAAGCCATACATGGGGTCTGTCGGGACCAGCTGCCGTGAAAGGGAACCCAGGGGAAAGGGGACGTTCCGCCGAACTCACAAAGGGTTCTTCGTTGATCCTGAGAGGCCCTGCATTCCTCTGCTGGCTTGACGCCAACACCCTGGGGCAGTGTTACTATTTCCCTAAATTCCTAGAATATGTCGGCAATATGTCGGACGATCCCCGATCAGAATCTTCTAGAACTGAAGACAGGGCAGAACTATAGTGCCTATGGGGCCTTCTGTCTTTTGAGTTAGAGGGTCCCTCAAACCTTACCTTACCCCTGGTAGAACTCGGATGCTTCTCTCTGCCGACCGGACGCCACGTACTTCTCGCACCACACAGTCTCACCGCCTAACCTCTGGAGACGGAAGTCAGTGTGCCGCACATCCGGGCACCTCTACCCACGCACCCCACGCTCTCCACGCCCACTGCCCTTCCTCCCAGGCTAGATTGCAGAGGCGGGGCTTGAGTCTGCGGTGCCTGCTCTCTTCCGTTATGGGTGATACCCAAAGACCTCTCTGCAGAGTTAGGGCCTCATTTTGGCTCCTGATGGATTGATTAAAGGCTCCTTGGGAAATGCCACCTCTGTGTAAGTTCCGGACAGTTTCTCAAGCCCTTTCAGACAGTGGGTACAACTGCCAGGGTGATGTGAGATGAAGATGCTGCCGCACACGTGAAGTAGGGGGAGTAGAACGGGTTCTGGGCTGTAAAGAGAAAATGCATTGTGATGATGGATCTCGTCGCTTGTATACTCTCGTGAGTCTTTCTGTTCGAAAAATTCTACTTTCTGCAGGGAAGAGTCAGATCTGCATAATTTTGGGAACCCAGATCTTTTTATCTTACCTAACATTGCACAGGATAGTGAAATTGATTGCAATATTGACTCTCATTTATGATGAATATATTATATACCTGTTCTAATAATTTCTGCTTTGTACGCAAGGCTCTTGGTTTTGCTACAGTTGTCTGTATACCAGCTTTCTGAAGTCACTTATTCATTTGAATAATCCATGGCCTTTGCCTTTCTATTTCTGTAAAATGATGATCAAATTTACAGTGAGTAATTTCTGTTTCTTTTTAATGATTCTAACATTTATTTATTTTTGTATTTTTATCCTCTGGTTATGCATTCCAGTCCAATTTTAAACAGTAAAGTTGGTAGCATGCTGCTTGCTTTGTCTTCTTCCTTACCTTAACAGTAATGCTGACATTTCGCATTTAACATTTCATTTACTGTAGAGTTTCAGTTCAGTTCAGTTCAGTTCAGTTCATTTGCTCAGTTGTGTCTGACTCTTTGCGACCCCATGAATCGACCCTGTCCATCACAAACTCCCGGAGTTTACTCAAACACATGTTCATCTAGTCAGTGATGCCATCCAGCCATCTCATCCTCTGTCGTCCCCTTCTCCTCCTGCCCCCAATCCCTCCCAGCATCAGGGTCTTTTCCAGTGAGTCAACTCCTCACATGAGGTGGCCAAAGTACTGGCCTAAAATCTACAGTTTTAGCTTCAGCATCAGTCCTTCCAATGAACACCCAGGACTGATCTGCTTCAGGATGGACTGGTTGGATCTCCTTGTAGTCCAAGGGACTCTCAAGAGTCTTCTCCAACACCATAGTTCAAAAGCATCAATTTTTCGGTGCTCAGCTTTCCTCACAGTCCAACTCTCACATCCATACATGACCACTGGGAAAACCATAGCCTTGAGCAGATGGACCTTTGTTGGCAAAGTAATGTCTCTGCTTTTTAATATGCTGTCTAGGTTGATCATAACTTTTCTTCCAAGGAGTAAGCGTCTTTTAATTGCATGGCTGCAGTCACCATCTGCAGTGATTTTGGAGCCCCCCAAAATAAAGTCTGACACTGTTTCCACTGTCTCCCCATCTATTTCCCATCTATTTCAAACATGAAGTAATGGGACCAGATGCCATGATCTTAGTTTTCTGAATGTTGAGCTTTAAGCAAACTTTTTCACTCTCCTCTTTCACTTTCATCAAGAGGCTCTTTAGTTCTTCTTCACTTTCTGCCATAAGGGTGATGTCATCTGCATATCTGAGGTTATTGATATTTCTCCCGGCAATCTTGATTCCAGCTTGTGCTTCATCTAGCCCAGCGTTTCTCATGATGTACTCTGCATAGAAGTTAAATAAGCAGGGTGACAATATACAGCCTTGATGTACTCCTTTTCCTATTTGGAACCAGTCTGTTGTTCCATGTCCAGTTCTAACTGTTGCTTCCTGACTTGCATATAGGTTTCTCAAGAGGCAAGTTAGATGGCCTGATATGCCCATCTCCTTCAGAATTTTCCATAGTTTATTGTGATCCACACAGTCAAAGGCTTTGGCATAGTCAATAAAGCAGAAATACACGTTTTTCTGAAACTCTCTTGCTTTTTCGATGATCCAGTGGATGTTGGCAATTTGATCTCTGGTTCCTCTGCCTATTCTAAAACCAGCGTGAACATCTGGAAGTTCACGGTTCATGTACTGCTGAAGCCTGGCTTGGAGAATTTTGAGCATTACTTTACTAGCGTGTGAGATGAGTGCAATTGTGTGGTAGTTTGAACATTCTTTGGGATTGCCTTTCTTTGGGATTGGAATGAAAACTGCCCTTTTCCAGTACTGTGGCCACTGCTGAGTTTTCCAAATTTGCTGGCATATTGCGTGTAGCACTTTCACAGCATCATCCTTTAGGATCTGACTGTAGATTTTAGGAAATGCAAATGTCCTTCTAATGCTAGTTTGCTACATAGTATTATTACGCATTCGTGTTTAATTCTTTTCAAAAGCTTTTTCTGCATTTCAGTGCATGGTCAAATAAATTTAAAATTTTTATGTGTTAATGTGGTAATGTTTTAGGCAGTTTTTTCCTAATGTTATATCATCATTACATTTCTTGGATTCAGCTTCATTTTTTTTTCCATTTAATTCACTGCTGTATTGAAACGTCTATGGATTTATTTAGGATCCTTTCCTGTGTGGGGGTGAGTTTGGTTCAAGTATTCTGTTTTCAGGGTGTCCTCAGATGGTTTTCTTATCAAGGAGAGCTAGCCAGGGAAAATGAGTTAAAATATTTCCTATTTTTTTTAATGCATTTGATGTGTCTACATAAGATGGTGGTTAATTTTTTGCTTATTATTTGATAGACCTGCCTTGTTCTGAAACATTTGAAAGTGTTGAGGAGAGTTTCAGTTTGTATTTCTCAACTAGAGTTTTCTATTTCTGTTTGGACCACTTGAATAATTAATATTTTTTCTAAATACTGGTCTATTTTCACTGGGGTTTCAAATTTAATGGCAACATGTATGTTCTTTTTATTGGAGAAATTCTCAAACATACACAACAGTAAAGAAACTAGTGTAGTAAAATCAATAACACCTGATATCAGAATCAACAATCATCAACACATACTCAATCTCACTCCCACTTATACCCATAGGTACCCCAATCTCTGCCACTGAAATAATGAGAAACAAATCCTAGATATAATATTGTTGCATCTTTAAATATGTCGATACCTGTTTCCAAAAGATAGATATTCTTTATGAAGCACAAACCAATTACACATATCCTACCTAAAAAACTAACTATAATATCAACAAATGTCCAATTATTTTTCACAATTACCTGATAATTTTTAAGTGTTTTGCCCTTGAATTAGGGGCAAATGAAGGCTATGCATTGTCAATGCTTTTTATGTCATTATGCTTTCTTTTATGCTTTATATTTTTATGATTTTAACTTATAGATCTTATCCTCCCCTCCCTCCATAGATACATTACTTCTTTCTCTTTGTCATTTATTCTTTGGCTGTTGTTGGGGGGAAAAAATCTGATGATATGTTCAGTCCAGTTTCCTATGGCTTGGATTTTGCTGATTGCAATATTGGTGTCCTTGTCCCCCTGTATTTCTCTAAATCAGTTGAAGTTGGATCAGATTAAGGTTTAACTTTTTTCTCTGTCTTTTTTTTCCTATGAAAAGACCACTGCATGGGTGGTACTGTGAACTTTCATTACTAGGAACTGAATGTATGTTATCTGTTTGTATTGATGTTTGCAGTCTTTGAAGAGTAGCATGTTGTTGTTCATTTGATAAGTCCTGTCTGACTCTGTGATCCCATGGACTGCAGCACACCAAGCTTCCCTGTCTTTCACTATCTCCCAGAGTTTGCTCAAATTCATGTCCATTGAATCAGTGATGCTATCTAACCACCTCCTCTTCTGCCTCCCCTTCTCCTTTTGCCTTCAATCTTTTCCAGCATCAGGGTTTTTTCCAATGAGGTGGCTCTTCGCATCAGGTGGCCAAAGTATTGGAGCTTCAGCTTCAGCATCAGTCCTTCCAATGAATATTCAGGGTTGATTTCTTTTAGGATTCACTGGTTTGATCTCCTTGCAGCCCAGTGGACTCTCAAGAGTCTTCTCCAGCACTGCAATTCAAATGCATCAGTCCTTTGGTGCTCAGCCTTCTTTATGGTCCAATTCTCACAGATGCATATATGACTACTGGAAAAACCATAGCTTTGACTATACGGACCTTTGTCGGTAAAGTAATATCTCTGCTTTTTAATATGCTGTCTAGGTTTGTCTGGGCTTCCACTGGGGCTTCTCTGGTGGCTCAGTGGTAAAGAATCTGCCTGCCAGTGCAGGAGACAAGAGACACAGGTTCAATCCTGAGTCGGGAAGATCCCCTGGAGGAGGGCATGGCAACTCACTCCAGCTTTCTTTCCTGGCAAATCACAAGGACAAAGGAGCCTGAGGGCTACAGTCCATAGGGTCACAGAGTCAGACATGACTGAAGCGACTGAGCACTAGGTGTGTCATAGCTTACCTTCCAAGGAGCAAGCGTATTTTAATTTCATGGCTGCAGTCAGTGTCCACAGTGATTTTGGAGCCCAGGAAAATAATATCTGTTACTACTTCTATTTTTCTCTTTCTATTTGCCATGAGGTGATGGGACTGGATGCCATGATCTTAGTTTTCTATTGATTTTTAAGCCAGCTTTTTCACTCTTCTCTTTATCCCTCATCAAGAGGTTCTTTAGTTCCTCTTCACTTTATGCCATTAGAGTGGTATCATCTGTATGTCTGAGGTTGTTGATATTTCTTTTTATTTCCATTCATTTTTATTAGTTGGAGGCTAATTACAGTATTGTAGTGGCTTTTGCCATACATTGACATGAATCAGCCATGGATTTACATGTATTCCCCATCCTGATCCCCCCTCCCACATCCCTCTCTACCTGATCCCTCTGGGTCTTCCCAGTGCACCAGGCCCGAGCACTTGTCTCATGCATCCAACCTGGGCTGGTGATCTGTTTCACCCTTGATAATATACATGTTTCGATGCTGATCTCTTGAAACATCCCACCCTCGCCTTCTCCCACAGAGTGCAAAAGTCTGTTCTGCACATCTGTGTCTCTTTTCCTGTTTTGCATATAGGGTTATCGTTACCATCTTTCTAAATTCCATATATATGTGTTAGTATACTGTATTGGTCTTTATCTTTCTGGCTTACTTCACTCTGTATAATGGGCTCCAGTTTCATCCATCTCATTAGAACTGATTCAAATGAATTCCTTTTAATGGCTGAGTAATATTCCATGGTGTATATGTACCACAGCTTCCTCATCCGTTCGTCTGCTGATGGGCATCTGGGTTGCTTCCATGTCCTGGCTATTATAAACAGCGCTGCAGTGAACATTTGGGTGCATGTTATCTCTTTCAGATCTGGTTTCCTCGGTGTGTATGTCCAGAAGTGGAAATGCTGGGTCATATGGCAGTTCTATTTCCAGTTTTTTAAGAAATCTCCACACTGTTCTCCATAGTGGCTGTACTAGTTTGCATTTTCATTCCCACCAACAGTGTTAGAGGGTTCCCTTTTCTCCACACCCTCTCCAGCATTTATTGCTTGTAGACTTGTGGATAGCAGCCATCCTGACTGGACTGTAATTGTACCTCATTGAGGTTTTGATTTGCATTTCTCTGATAATGAGTGATGTTGAGCATCTTTTCATGTGTTTGTTAGCCATCTGCATTTCTTCTTTGGAGAAATGTCTGTTTAGTTCTTCGGCCCATTTTTTGATTGGGTCATTTATTTTTCTGGAATTGAGCTGCAGGAGTTGCTTGTATATTTTTGAGATTAATCCTTTGTCTGTTGCTTCATTTGCTATTATTTTCTCCCAATCTGAGGGCTGTCTTTTCACCTTGCTTATAGTTTCCTTTGTTGTGCAAAAGCTTTTAAATTTAATTAGGTCCCATTTGATTATTTTTGCTTTTATTTCCAATATTATGGGAAGTGGGTCATAGAGGATCCTGCTGTGATTTATGTCAGAGAGTGTTTTGCCTATGTTCTCCTCTAGGAGTTTGATAGTTTCTGGTCTTACATTTAGATCTTTAATCCATTTTGAGTTTATTTTTGTGTATGGTGTTAGAAAATGTTCTAGTTTCATTCTTTTACAAGTGGTTGACCAGTTTTCCCAGCACCACTTGTTAAAGAGGCTGTCTTTTTTCCATTGTATATTCTTGCCTCCTTTGTCGAAGATGAGGTGTCCATAGGTTCGTGGATTTATCTCTGGACTTTCTATTCTGTTCCATTGATCTATATTTTTGTCTTTGTGCCAGTACCATACTGTCTTGATGACTGTGGCTTTGTAGTATAGTCTGAAGTCAGGCAGGTTGATTCCTCCAGTTCCATTCTTTTTTCTCAAGATTACTTTGGCTATTCTAGGTTTTTTGTATTTCCATACAAACTGTGAAATTATTTGTTCTAGTTCTGTGAAAAATACCATTGGTAGCTTGATAGGGATTGCATTGAATCTATAGATTGCTTTCGGTAGTATAGCCATTTTGACAATACTGATTCTTCCAATCCATGAACACAGTATATTTCTCCATCTGTTTGTGTCCTCTTTGATTTCTTTCATCAGTGTTTTATAGTTTTCTATGTATAGGTCTTTTGTTTCTTTAGGTAGATATACTCCTAAGTATTTTATTCTTTTTGTTGCAATGGTGAATGGTATTTTTTCCTTAATTTCTCTTTCTGTTTTCTCGTTGTTAGTGTATAGGAATGCAAGCGATTTCTCTGTGTTAATTTTATATCCTGCAACTTTACTATATTTGGTGATTAGCTCTAGTAATTTTCTGGTAGAGTCTTTAGGGTTTTCTATGTAGAGGATCATGTCATCTGCAAACAGCGAGACTTTCACTTCTTCTTTTCCTATCTGGATTCCTTTTACTTCTTTTTCTGCCCTGATTGCTGTGGCCAAAACTTCCAAAACTATGTTAAATAGTAGTGGTGAGAGTGGGCACCCTTGTCTTGTCCCTGATTTTAGGGGAAAAGCTTTCAATTTTTCACCATTGAGAGTAATGCTTGATGTGGGTTTGTCATATATAGCTTTTATTATTTTGAGGTATGTTCCTTCTATTCCTGCTTTCTGGAGAGTTTTAATCACAAATGGATGTTGAATTTTGTCAAAGGCTTTTTCTGCATCTATTGAGATAATCATATGGTTTTTATCTTTAAATTTGTTAATGTGGTGTATCACATTGATTGATTTGCAGATATTAAAGAATCCTTGCATTCCTGGGATAAAACCCACTTGGTCATGATGTATGATTTTTGTAATATATTGTTGGATTCTGTTTGCTAGAATTTTGTTAAGGATTTTTGCATCTATGTTCATCAGTGATATTGGCCTGTAGTTTTCTTTTTTTGTGGCATCTTTGTCTGGTTTTGGAATTAGGGTGATGGTGGCCTCATAGAATGAGTTTGGAAGTTTACCTTCTGCAATTTTCTGGAAGAGTTTGAGTAAGACAGGTGTTAGCTCTTCTCTAAAGTTTTGGTAGAATTCAGCTGTGAAGCCATCTGGTCCTGGGCTTTTGTTTGCTGGATGATTTCTGATTACAGTTTCGATTTCCGTGCTTGTGATGGGTCTGTTAAAATCTTCTATTTCTACCTGGTTCAGTTTTGGAAAGTCATACTATTCTAAGAATTTGTCCATTTCTTCCAAGTTGTCCATTTTATTGGCATAGAGCTGCTGCTAGTAATATCTTATGTTCCTTTGAATTTCACTGTTGTCTGTTGTGATCTCTCCATTTTCATTTCTAATTTTGTTAATTTGGTTCTTCTCCCTTTGTTTCTTAATGAGTCTTGCTAACGGTTTGTCAATTTTGTTTATTTTTTCAAAAAACCAGATTTTAGCTTTGTTGATTTTTACTATGGTCTCTTTAGTTTCTTTTGCATTTATTTCTGCCCTAATTTTTAAGATTTCTTTCCTTCTACTAACCCTGGGGATCTTCATTTCTTCCTTCTCTAGTTGCTTTAGGTGTAGAGTTAGGTTATTTATTTAACTTTTTTCTTGTTTCTTGAGGTAAGCCTGTAATGCTATGAACCTTCCCCTTGGCACTGCTTTTATAGTGTCCCATAGGTTTTGGGTTGTTGTGTTTCCATTTTCATTCGTTTCTATGCAGATTTTGATTTCTTTTTTGATTTCTTCTATGATTTCTTGGTTATTCAGAAGTGTGTTATTTAGACTCCATATATTTGAATTTTTAATATTTTTTTTCCTTTAATTGAGATCTAATCTTACTGCATTGTGATCAGAAAAGATGACTGGAATGATTTCAATTTTTTTTAATTTTCCAACACCAGATTTATGGCCCAGGATGTGATCTATTCTGGAGAAGGTTCTGTGTGCACTTGAGAAAAAGGTGAACCTGACTGTTTTGGGGTGAAATGTCCTATAGATATCAATTAGGTCTAGCTGGTCCATGGTCCAATGTGTCATTTAAAGTTTGTGTTTCCTTGTTAATTTTCTGTTTAGTTGATATATCTATAGGTGTGAGTGGAGTATTAAAGTCTCCCACTATTATTGTGTTACTATTAATTTCCTCTTTCATACTCATTAGCATTTGCCTTACATATTGCGGTGCTCCTATGTTGGGTGCATATATATTTATAATTGTTATATCTTCTTCTGGGATTGATCCTTTGATCATTATGTAGTGTCCTTCTTTGTCTCTTTTTACAGCCTTTATTTTAAAGTCTATTTTATCTGATGAGTATTCCGACTCCTGCTTTCTTTTGGTCTCCGTTTGCGTGAAATATTTTTTTTCCAGCCCTTCACTTTCAATCTGTATGTGTCCCTTGTTTTGAGGTGGGTCTCTTGTAGATAGAATATATAGGGGTCTTGTTTTTGTATCCATTCAGCCAGTCTTTGTCTTTTGGTTGGGGCATTCAGCTCATTTACATTTAAGGCAATTATTGATAGGTATGGTCCCTTTGCCATTTACTTTGTTGTTTTGGGTTCACATTTATACAGCCTTTCTGTGTTTCCTGTCTAGAGAAGATCCTTTAGCATTTGTTGAAGAGCTGGTTTCGTGGTGCTGAATTCTCTCAGCTTTTTCTTGTCTCTAAAGCTTTTGAGTTCTCCTTCATATCTGAATGAGATCCTTGCTGGGTACAGTAATCTGGGTTGTAGATTATTCTCTTTCATTACTTTAAGTATGTCCTGCCATTCCCTTCTGGCCTGAAGGGTTTCTATTGATAGATCAGCTGTTATCCTTATGGGAATCCCTTTGTGTGTTATTTGTTGTTTCTCCCTTGCTGCTTCTAATATTTGTTCTTTGTGTTTAATCTTTGTTAATTTGATTAATATGTGTCTTGGGGTGTTTCGCCTTGGTTTTATCCTGTTTGTGACTCTCTGGGTTTCTTGGACCTGTGTAACTCTTTCCTTTCCCATTTTAGGGAAGTTTTCAGCTATTATCTCCTCGAGTATTTTCTCATGGCCTTTCTTTTTGTCTTCTTCTTCTGGGACTCCTATGATTCGAATGTTGGGGCAATTCACATTGTCCCAGAGGTCCCTGAGGTTGTCCTCATTTCTTTTGATTCTTTTTTCTTTTTTCCTCTCTGCTTCATTTATTTCCACCATTTTATCTTCTACCTCACTTATCCTATCTTCTGTCTCCATTATTCTACTGTTGGTTCCCTCCAGAGTGTTTTTTATCTCATTTATTGCATTATTCATTTTTAATTGACTCTTTTATTTCTTCTAGGTCCTTATTAAACATTTCTTGCATCTTCTCAATCTTTGTCTCCAGGCTGTTTATCTGTAACTCCATTTTGTTTTCAAGATTTTCGATCATTTTTATTATCATTACTCTAAATTCTTTTTTAGGTAGATTCCCTATCTCCTCCTCTTTTGTTTGGCTTGGTGGGCATTTTTCATGTTCCTTTACCTGCTGGGTATTTCTCTGTCTTTTCATCTTGTTTAGATTGCTGTGTCTGGAGTGGGCTTTCTGTATTCTGGTGGTCTGTCGTTCCTTTTTGGTTTCTCCCAGTGGGTGGGGTTGGACGATTGGCTTGTCAAGGTTTCCTGGTTAGGGAAGCTTGCATCGGTGTTCTGGTGCGTGGAACTGGATTTCTTCTCTCTGGAGTGCAGTGGAGTGTCCAGTAATGATTTTTGAGATGGGTCTATGTGTTAGGTGTGACTTTGGGCAGCCTGTATATTGACGCTCAGGGCTATGTTACTGCGTTGCTGGAGAATTTGCGTGGTATGTCTTGCTCTGGAAATTATTGGCTCTTGGGTGGTGGTTGGTTTCAGTGTAGGTATGGAGGCTTTTGGATGGTCTCTAATTACTTAATGTTCTGTGTAGTCAGGAGTTTTCTGGTGTTCTCAGGTTTTAGGCTTAAGTCTCCTGCCTCTGGATTTCAGTTTTATTCTTCCAGTAGTCTCAAGACTTCTCCAACTATACAGCACTGATAATAAAACTTCTAGATTAAGGTGAAAAGATTCTCCACCATGAGGGATACCCAGAGAGGTTCACAGAGTTACATGAAGAAGAGGAGAGGGGGGAGGGAGATAAAGATGAGCAGGAGGAGAAAAAGGGGGGACTCAAGAGGAGAGAGACAGATCTACACAGTTCTCTGTTCCCAAAGTGTTCTCCATAGCCAAGAACACCCACAGAGATTCCCAGAATTGGATTGGGAAGAGAAGGGGAAAGGAGGAAATAGAGGTGTTCTGAGGTAGAAAACGGAGTGTCAAAATTGGGAGAGAGTAATCAACACACTCCTGAGTAAAAATGGGTACTGAATATTGGATTCTTAAATGTCCAAAATTGATATCAAATACTCAAAAACAAAGATTAAAAATCTAGAGTAGAGGTTAGACTCTTAAAAATACAATATTAAAAACAAAAACAAAGGATTAATCTCAAAAATATACAAGCAACTCCTCCAGCTCAACTCCAGAAAAATAAATGACCCAATCAAAAAATGTGCCAAAGAACATACAGATGGCTAACAAACACATGAAAAGATGCTTAACATCACTCATTATCAGAGAAATGCAAATCAAAACCACAATGAGGTACCATTACACTCCAGTCAGGATGCCTGCTATCCAAAAGTCTACAAGCAATAAATGCTGGAGAGGGTGTGAAAAAAAGGGAACCCTTTTACACTGTTGGTGGGAATGCAAATTAGTACAGCCGCTATGGAAAACAGTGTGGAGATTTCTTAAAAAACTGGAAATAGAACTGCCATATGACCCAGCAATCCCACTTCTGGGCATACACATCAAGGAAACCAGATCTGAAAGAGACACGTGCACCCCAATGTTCATCGCAGCACTGTTTATAATAGCCAGGACATGGAAGCAACCCAGATGCCCATCAGCAGACGAACGGATGAGGAAGCTGTGGTACATATACACCATGGAATATTACTCAGCCATTAAAAAGAATTCATTTGAATCAGTTCTAATGAGATGGATGAAACTGGAGCCCATTATACAGAGTGAAGTAAGCCAGAAAGATAAAGACCAATACAGTATACTAACACATATATATGGAATTTAGAAAGATGGTAATGATAACCCTATATGCAAAACAGGAAAAGAGACACAGATGTGCAGAACAGACTTTTGCACTCTGTGGGAGAAGGCGAGGGTGGGATGTTTCAAGAGAACAGCATCAAAACATGTATATTATCAAGGGTGAAACAGATCACCAGCCCAGGTTGGATGCATGAGACAAGTGCTCGGACTTGGTGCACTGGGAAGACCCAGAGGGATCAGGTAGAGAGGGATGTGGGAGGGGGGATCGGGATGGGGAATACATGTAAATCCATGGCTGATTCATGTCAATGTATGACAAAACCCACTACAATATTGTAAAGTAGTTAGCCTCCAACTAATAAAAAATAAAAAATAAAAATTAAAAAAAAAATAAAAACAAAAACAAAAACACAAAAAATTTAACAAATATATATGAAGTTCACTTTAAAAATAGGGCTTCTCTTTTTTTTTTACAAGGTTATAGTGAAATGAAAGTGAAAATTAAGGAGTAATAGAGGAGTCATTGAGGACTTTAAAAGAAAATAAGAGAAAAGAAATAAAACAAGAAAAAATTTTTTTTCCTAATTAAAAAAAATAGTAAAAATTTATGAAAATGAAAACGAAAGTTAAGAGTAATGGGGGAGTAATAGGGAATTTAAAAAAAATAAAAGAAAAAATAAAAAAAGAAAAGAAAAGAAAAAAAATTTTTTTAATTAAAAAAAGAAGTAAAAATATATCTAGGTATTTCTCTGGAGCTGTTGCAGTCAGTGTGGGTTCGGTTCAGTTTCAGATAGCTCCTCATTCCAGCTTACACTTCTCGATATCTATAGGCCCTTTCCGGTGTTGTCTGTGTTACGTACAGGGATTTTAGTCTGTTTCACGGGTCACTTCTGAAGCAGTTCCCTTTGTTTATTTGGCTTCTGTTTGCAGGTGTCTTCAGTGTCTAATTTCCTCCCTGACACAGGCTGGCGGAGGTGGTCTCTTGTTCAGGTTCGCTTGTTCAGTCGTGCTGCGGGGAGGGAGGGCGCTACAGACAAATCTCAGTGGCCTGTGTGGGGAGCACTCGCAGTGTTCCGGCCACACTGGGTTTGCCCCGCTCACGGGTGTGTGCTTTCCCCGTCTACACTGCTCAGGCTCCCGGCTGCTCTATATGGATCGGGCCCTGCGTTGAGTGCGGTTCCAGTTTTCGTGTCCTCCACAAAAGTGCGGACTAAGTTGGGCCTGCGTTTTGTGCCTTCCCTGGTGGAGCAGCTCGGGCAGCCAGGAGCTTGACGGGCGCACTCTCCCCGGGTGTGGTGTGCCTTCTCCCCTCCGCAGTCCCAGCCTCAGTTTCCGCGCACACCAGTCGGGTGCGTGCGCGCGCCTTGTGTCTATTCTTGGGAGCTGGGCTCTAGCCGCGACCCTCCTGGTGGATGTCAACCATCCAGAATCTCAGCAAGTCTTTGGTTAGAAACTGGAGGCCTGTTTGCAGTGTGGTAGGGGATACCGTCTCTGGGGCCAAGTTTGCCCCTTTCCCCTTCCCCCTCCCCCCTGCCTCCTTCGCGGGGATGGGCTGGTCCGCCGCCGGCTAGCTCTTCTCTGAAATTGCTCAGTCCCTTTGTTCTGAGAATGGCCGGAAGTGTGTTCGGGCTGGTTAATTTTCTCTCTCTTTCTTGCTATCCCACAGTTTAAGTTGCTATCTCACGTTAGCTCCCTCCGATTGCCCTCAGGGCATTCGGGCCCGGTCCTTACCCTAAGCAATGCCGCCTGCTCCTCTCCGTTCCGCCCCCACTTGCTGGTGGCTGATGCGGGCATCTAGGGTACTTTTCTGCTGGGAGTTGCTTTTAGGCATGTAATCTGTGGGTTTTATTTGTTTTTCCTCTCAGTTACGTTGCCCTCCGAGATTCAAAAACTTCCTCCAGACCCGCCAGTGAGAGGGTTTCTTGGTGTTTGGAAACTTCCTCTATTACGACTCCCTTCCCGGGATGGGTCTCCGTCCCTAGCTCTTTTGTCTCTCTTTTTATCTTTTATGTTTTGTCCTACCTCCTTTCAAAATGGGCTGCTTTTCTGGGCACCTGATGTCTTCTGCTAGCAGTCAGAAGTTGTTTTGTGAAGTTTGCTCAGCGTTCAAATGTTCTTTCGATGAATTTGTAGGGGAGAAAGTGGTCTCCCCGTCCTATTCCTTCGCCATCTTGGCTCCTCCCTCAGGTTGTTGATATTTCTCCTGATAATCTTTATTCCAGCTTGTGATACATCCAGCCCGGCATTTTGCATGATGTACTCTGCATATACGTTAAATAAACAGGATGGCAATATACAGCGTTGTCATACTCCTTTCTTAGTTTTTAACCAGTCTGTTGTTCCATGTCTGGTTCTAACTGTTGCTTCTTGACCTGCATGCAGGTTTTTCAGGAGGCAGGGAAGATGATCTAGTATTCCCAAAGACCCAGAGGGATGGGGTGGAGAGGGAGGTGGGAGGGGGGACTGGGATGGGGAATACATGTAAATCCATGGCTAATTCATTTCAGTGTATGACAAAAACCACTGCAATGTTGTAAAGTAATTAGCCTCCAACTAATAAAAATAAATGGAAAAAAAAATAAATAAAACAACAACAACAAAAAAGAATTTTCCACAGTTTGTTGTGATCCACCCAGTCAAAGGCTTTAGCATAGTCAATGAAACAGAAGCAGACGTTTTTCTGGAATTTCCTTACTTTTTCTATGATCCAACAGATGTTCGCAATTTGATCTCTGGTTCCTCTGCCTTTTCTAAATCCAGCTTGAATGTCTGGAAGTTCTCCGTTCACATACTATTGAAACCTAGCTTGAAGGACTTTGAGCATTACCTTGCTAGCATGTGAAAAGAGCACAATTGTACAGTGGTTTGACACTGCCCTTCTTTGGGATTGGAATGAAAACTGACTTTTTCCAGTCATTGTGACTACTGCTGAGTTTTCCACATTTGCTGGCATATTGAGTGCCGCACTTTCACAGCATCATCTTTTAGGATTTGAAATAGCTCAACTGGAATGCCACCACCTTCACTAGCTCTGTTCGTAGTGATGCTTCCTAAGGCCCACTTGACTTCACATTCCAGGATGTCTGGCCCTAGGTGAGTGATCACACCATCATGGTTATCTGGGTAATGAAGATCATTTTTGTATAGTTTTGTATATTCTTGCCACCTCTTCATAATCTCTTCTGCCTCCATTGGGTCCTTACCATTTCTGTCCTTTATCATGCCCATCCTTGGCATGAAATATTCCCTTAATACCTTCAATTATCTTGAAGAGGTCTCTAGTCTTTCCCATTCTATTATTTTCCTTTATTTCTTTGCATTATTCATTTCAAAAGGCCTTCTCTCTCCTTGCTATTCTCTGGAACTCTGCATTCAGATGGGTATAGCTTTCCCTTTTTCCTGTGCTTTTCATTTCTGTTCTTTCCTCAGCAATTTGTAAAGCCTCCTCGGATAACTACTTTGCTTCTTGCATTTCTTTTTCTTTGGGATGATTTTGGTCACTACCTCCTGTACAGTGTTAGGAACCTCTGTCATAGTTCTTCAGGCACTCTGACTACCAAATCTAATACCTTAAATCTGTCCATCACCTCCACTGTGTAATCATCAGGACTTTGATTTACATCATACCTGAATTGCCTGGTGATTTTCGCTATTGTCTTCAACTTAAGCCTGAATTTTGCAATAAGGCTCATGAGCTGAGCCACAGTCAGCTCTAGGTCTTGTTTTTGCTGACTGTAGAGCTTCTCCATCTTTGGATGTGGAGAATATAATAATTCTGATTTCAGTATTGACCATCTGGTGATGTCCATGTGTAGAGTTCTCTTGTGTTGTTGGAAAAGGGTGTTTGCTGTGACCAGTGTATTCTCTTGGCAAAACTCTATTAACTTTTGCCCTGCTTCATTTTGTACTCCAAGGCCAGACTTGCCTGTTACTCCAGTTATCTCTTGACTTCCTACTTTCATTTTCCAATCTCCTATGATGAAAAGGACATGTTTTTTTGTGTGTTAATTCTAGAAGGTCTTGTAGGTCTTCATAGAACCAGTCAACTTCAGCTTCTTCAGCACCAGTGGTTGGGGCATAGACTTGGATTACTGTTACGTTGAGTGGTTTGCCTTGGAAATGAACCAAGATCATTCTGTTTTTGAGGTTGCACACAAGTACTGCATTTTGGACTCTTTTGTTGACTCTCAGGGCTACTGCATTCCTTCTTAGGGATTCTTGCCCACAGTAGTAGATATAATGGTCATCTGAATTAAATTCGCCATTTCCGTCCATTTTAGTTCACTGATTCCTAAGATGTCGATACTCATTCTTGCCATCTCCTGCTTGATCATGTCCAATTTGCCTTGATTCATGGACCTAACAGTCCAGGTTACTATGCAATAATGAGCTATTAGTAATATCCCTCTGCTCTTCCCAAGTAGCATTTTGGACACCTTCTGACCTGGCAGGGCTCATCTTCTGGTGTCATATCTTTTTGCTCTCTCATACTGTTCATGGGGTTTTCATGGCGGTAATACTGGAGTGGTTTGCCATTCCCTCCTCCAGTGGACCATGTTTTGTTAGAACTATCCACTATGACCCATCCATCTTGGGTGACCCTGCATGGGCATGGCTCATAGCTTCATTGAGTTATGCAAGCCCTTTGCCACAACAAGGCTGTGATCCATGAAGGGGGAAGATTAGCATATTTATCCATTAATTAATTGAGAGTTGCATAATATTAGTTTTCTCTTTCTATTATTTCTTCTAAGTTTGCTAGATGACATATATATCTATGTAGAAACCTATTCTTGTTCTCCATTTGATAATGATATTTATACTGTTCACTTAGAATATTTAGGTTCTCTTTGCACCTATTTTGTACAATATTAGTTAATTAATATAACTTCTGTTTCTTTCCTTTGTAATTGATGATAACTATAAAACTGTCAGTTGTATCAATCTTTTTCAAAGAATAGGCTTTTGTTAGTTGGCTTCATTATCTTTTAATTAATCATTGCTGCATTTTTCTTCATTATTTCCTGCATTCTGTTTTGAGAGGTTGAATATGATGCTCTTTCTCTAGTTTCTTGATTTTTTTTGCATGTTTTAAATATTTCTAATTTTTTACCATTATGATTTTAGTTTCAAATAACTGTATTTTTATTTCCAGATATTGTTTTACTTTTTCAAATTAGCCTGTTCTCTTCCCTAATTTATTATTCTTATGGTCTCTATGCTTTCTATTCTCGTTAATGGATTTTATTTTTATATATTAGTTTCAGGTGTAGAACATAATTCAATTTTTGTACATTGTGAAACAATCAGCACATTAAGTCTAGTTTACACCCATCACCGCATATAGTTACATTTTTTTTTCATGTGGTGAGAACTTTTAAGTTCTACTCTCTTAGCATCTTTCAGATATACATATACTGTATTATCAACCATGTTGCCATGCTGTACATTGTATTCCCAGGATTTATTTATTTTATAACTGCAAGTTTGTGCCTTTGGACCACCTTTATGCATTTCATGTACTTTCCACCCTCCAATAATGGCAACAGCCAGTAGGTTCTCTGTATCATTTTTTTCTCTGTCAGACTTATTTCATTTAGCAAAATTCTCTCAAGATCTATCTGTGTTGCTGCAAATGGAAAGATTTCCTTCTTTTAATGACTGAATAACATTACATTATATATATATGTGTGTGTGTGTGTATATATATATATACACATGCATATATAGATATATGATATTTGCTTTATCCATTCATCAGTTGGTAGATACCTAAGTGGTTTCTGTATCTTGGCTATTGCAAATAATGCTGCTGTGAAACTGCGGTTGCATATCTTTTCAAGTTAGGATTTTTTCTTCCAAGAAATATTCAGAAGTGAGTTGCCTGAATCTTATGGTAGTTATATTTCTGGTTTTTTTGAGGAATTTCTGTACTGTTTTCCATAGTGGCTGCACTATATTTAAATTTATTTAAGGCTATAAATATCCCTCTGAGTACCTCTTGGGCTGTTTCCTGCAAGTAATGCTAATAGAACTTAATGTGTTCAGTTCAATTCAGTCACTTCGTCATGCCCGACATTTTGTGACCCCATGGACTGCAGCATACCAGATTTCTAAGTCCATTACCAACTCCCAGAGCTTGTTCAAACTCATGTCCATCAAGTTGGTGATGTCATCCAATCATCTCATCCTCTGTCATCCTCTTCTCCTGCGTTCAATTTTTCCCAGCATCAGGTCTTTTCCAGTTAGTCAGTTCTTCCCATCAGGTGGCCAAAGTGTTGGAGTTTCAGCTTCAACATCCATCCTTCCAATGAATATTCAGGACTGACTTCCTTTAGGATTGACTGGTTGGATCTCCTTGCAGTCCAAAGGACTCTTGAGAGTCTTCTCCAACACCACAGTTCAAAAGCATCAATTCTTCAATGCTCAGTTTTCTATATGGTCCAACTCTCACATCCATACATGACTAATGGAAAAAACATAGCTTTGACTAGTTGGACTTTTGTCAGCAAAGTAATTATGCTGTCTAGGTTGGTCATAGCTTTTCTTCCAAGGAGCAGACATCCTTTAATTTATGGCTTCAGTCACCATCTGCAGTGATTTTAGAGCCCAAGAAAATAAAGTCTGTCACGGTTTCCATTGTTTCCCCATCTATTTGCCATGAAGTGATGGGACCGGATGCCATGATCTTCATTTTTTGAATGTTGAATTTTAAGCCAGCTTTTTCACTCTCCTCTTTCATTTTCATCAAGAGGCCCTTTAGATCTTCTTTGCTTTCTGCCATAAAGGTGGTGTCATCTGCATATCTGAGGTTATTGATATTTCTCCTGGCAATCTTAATTCCAGCTTGTGCTTCATCCAGCCCAGCATTTCACATGATGTACCCTGCATATCCCTGGTAGCTCAGACGGTAAAGCATCTGCCTACAATGCAGGAGACCCAGGTTCAATTCCTGGGTCGGGAAGATCCCTTGGAGAAGGAAATGGCAACCCACTCCAGTATTCTTGCCTGGAAAATCCCATGGATGGAGGATCCTGGTAGGCTACAGTCCATGGGATCACAGAGTCAGACATGACTGAGTGACTTCACTCTCACTTTACCCTGCATATAAGTTAAATAAGCAGGGTGACAGCATACAGCCTTGATGTACTCCTTTCCTAATTTTGAGCCAGTTCTTTGTTCCATGTCCAGTTCTAACTGTTGCTTCTTGACTTGCATACAGATTTCTCAGGAGGCAGGTAAGGTGGTCTGGTATTCTCATCCCTTTAAGAGTATCCCATTTGTTTTGATCCACGTGGTCAAAGCCTTTGGAGTAGTCAATAAAGAAGTAGATGATTTTTTGGAACTCTCTTCCTTTTTCTATGATTGAACAGGTGTTGGCAATTTGATCTCTGGTTCCTCTACCTTTTCTAAATCCAGCTTAAACATCTGGAAGTTCTTGGTTCATGTACTGTTGAAGCCTAGCTTGGAGAATTTTGAGCATTACTTTACTAGCCTGTGAGATGAGTGCAATTGTGCAGCAGTTTGAATATTTTTTGGCATTGCCTTTCTTTGGGATTGGAATGAAAAGTGACCTTTTCCATTCCTGTGGCCACTGCTGAGTTTTCCAAATTTGCTGGCATATTGAGTGCAGCCCTTTCACAGCATCATCTTTTAGGACTTGAAGTAGCTCAGCTGGAATTCTGTCATCTCCACTAGCTTTGTCTGTAGTGATGCTTCCTAAGGCCCACTTGACTTCGCATTTTGGGATGCCTGTCTGTAGGTGAGTGATAATGCCATTGTGGTTATCTGGGTCATGAAGATCTTTTTGTATAGCTCTTCTGTGTATATTTGCCACCTCTTCTTAATATCTTCTGCTTCTGTTAGGTCCATATCATTTCTGTCCTTTATTGTGCCAATCTTTGCATGTAACTCTAATTTTCTTGAAGAGATCTCTAGTTTTTCTCATTCTATTGTTTTCCTCCATTTCTTTTCAATAATCACTTAAGAAGGCTGTCTTATCTCTCCTTGCTATTGTTTGGAACTCTGCATTCAGATGGATATATCTTTCCTTTTCTCTTTTGCCTTTCACTTCTCTTATTTACTCAGCTATTTGTAAGGCCTCCTTACATAACCATTTTACCTTTATGCATTTATTTTTCTTGGGGACGGTTTTGATAACTGCCTCCTGTATAGTGTCACAAACCTCCATCCATAGTTCTTCAAACACTCTGTTTATCAGATCTAATCCCTTGAATCTATTTGTCACTTTCACTGTATAATTTTAAGGGATTTGATTTAGGTCATATCTGAATGGTCTAGTGGTTTTCCCTACTTTCTTCAATTTTATCCTGAATTTTGCAATAATGAGTTCATGATCTGAGCCAGCCAGCTCCTTGTCTCATTTCTTCTGACTATATAAAACTTCTCCATCTTTGGCTGCAACGTATATAATCAATCTGATATCGGTATTGGCCATCTGGTGATGCCCATGTGTAGAGTCATCTCTTGTGTTGTTGGAAGCGGGTGTTTGCTATGACCAGTGCATTCCCTTGGCAAAACTCTGTTAGCCTTTGTACTGCTTAATTTTGTTCTTGGCCAAATTTGCCTGTTACTCCAGGTATCTTTTGACTTATTTTTGTATTCCAGTCCCCTATGATGAATATGGCATTTTTTTTTTGGTGTTAGTTCTAGAAGGTCTTGTAGCTCATCATAGAATCATTCAACTTCAGCTTCTTCAGCATTAGTGGTTGGGGCCTAGACTTGGATTATTGTGATATTAAATGGTTTGCCTTGAAAATGAACAGAGATCATTCTGTCATTTTTGAGATTCCACCCATTTACTGCATTTTGGACTCTTGTTGATTATGAGGGCTACTCCATTTCTGCAAAGGGATTCTTGCCCATAGTAGTATATATAATGGTCACCTGAATTAAATTCCCCCATTTTAGTCCATTTTAGTTCACTGATTCCTAAAATGTCGGTGTTTACTCTTACCATCTCCTGTTTGACCACTTCCAATTTGCCTTGATTCATGGACCTAACATTCCAGGTTCCTATGCAATATTGTTCTTTGCAGCATCAGACTTTTCTTCCATTACCAGTCACACCACAACTGGGTGTTATTTTCACTTTGGCTCTGTCTCTTCATTCTTTCTGGAGTTATTTCTCCACCCTTCTCCAGTAGCATGTTGTGCACCTTTTGACCTGGGGAGTTCATCTTTCAGTGTCATATGTTTGCCTTTTCATACTGTTCATGGGTTGTCAAGGCAAGAATACTGAAGTGGTTTGCCGTTCCCTTCTCCAGTGAACCACATTTTGTCAGAACTCTCAACCATGACCTGCTCATCTTCTCTGGCCCTATATTGCATGGCTCATAGTTCATTGAGTTAGTCAAGGCTGTGATCCATGTGATCAGTTTGTTTAGTTTTCTGTGATTGTGGTTTTTATTCTATCTGCCCTCTGATGGATAAGGATAGGATGTTTGTGGAAGCTTCCTGATGGGAGGGACTGTCTGGGGGGGAATCTGGGTCTTGTTCTGATGGGTGGGGCCCTGGTCAGTAAATCTTTAATCCAATTTTCTGTTGGTGGGTGGGGGCTGTGTTCACTCCCTGTTGTCTGGCCTGAGGGTTAGTGATGCTAATGGGGGCATCCTACAAAAGGACTTATGCAGACACTGTTGAATTCAGTGCCCCTGACTCATAGAGCTGGAATTTTTTATAAGCTGAATGTCTCTGTATTCCTTATGCTCTTAGAGTTTTTTGAATATATATACACAGACACATACACATGCACACACAGACACACACAAATACTAGTAAGAAGAAAAAAGTTATTTTGGAGAAGGATGTGAAGAGGAGGAGAGAAGCAGAGCATTATTTAAAGAAGGTTCCAGGGTCCCAGGGGGGTGTTTTGTTTCATTTTGGTTACATATAAGAGACTTGAATACATTTAACTGCTTATGACTGAATTGAGTTTTTCCTAGTAATGAGAGTTTCACATTAGAAAATCAAACAAAATAATTATAAATACAACTGTCAAAACTTATTTAGGAAAACATAATTTGCTCTCAATCAATAACTCAAGTAAAATTTAATGAAAGAAATTGTTTACTCAAGTAAACTCAAGTAATGGAGAAACCAAACAGGATAGAGTCAGGCAAACCAATACTTCACAACTTGAGGAAATCACTCCCACCTCTAGGACAGAGAGACAAAGAGAGGAGGTAGTGTTACTGGAGACTGGGAGTTGGGGTCGACAGGATCTAGAACTATGGTTAACATAAATGATGACAGCTAGAGCCATGGGGTAGATGTAACCATTGAAGGAGAAGCCACTTGATGCAGAGAGGGGAATTAAGGAGAAAGTATTTGGCAGTTTCTGTCCTTCTGGGCTATAATCTGGTGTCCTTGTTGCCTGAAGCTTGATAGCTGCCAAGTATTGAAGAACCTAGGAGTTGCAGCCTTCAGGAGCTATCTTTGAAATACTTGAGAGTAGAGCAAAGAAAGAGTAAGGAGTGACTTTGAGGGCAAATAAGTATAGGACGGGCATACCACAATCTCAGATTAAATGAGACAAATAAACAAGTTGATAAAATTGTTTTATTGAAATCAATATCAGTACATGATAAAAAGAGATGTTATCAAACTGGGAATTAGATAAGAATAGCTACTATCAATATTTTTTATTCCACATTGTGATAGTCACCTGCCAGCCCAGTAAAAGGAAATAAATGAAATCAAAGAGAGAGATTGGAAAATCAGACCATTTAGTTGTCATTTCTCCCCCAAATATCTCTAGGTTCAGAAAAATGTCCATAAAAATCCCAGAAGGGCTTTTTTTTCTTTAAAAGAAGTTAATATACCATAACATTTGATGAAACTGAGAGAGGAGAGTGAAAACGTTGGCTTAAAACTCAACATTCAAAAAACTAAGATCATGGCATCTGGTCCCATCACTTCATGGCAAATAGATGGGGAAACAATGGAAACAGTGAGAGACTTTTATTTTGGGGGGGCTCCAAAATCACTGCAGATGGTGACTGCAGCCATGAAATTAAAAGACGTCTGCTCCTTGGAAGAAAAGCTATGACCAACCTAGGCAGCATATTAAAAAGCAGAGACGTTACTTTGCAGACAAAGGTCCGTCTGGTCAAAGCTGCGGTTTTTCCAGTGGTCATGTATGGATGTGAGAGTTGGACTATAAGGAAAGCTGAGTGCTGAAGAATTGATGCTTTTGAACTGTGGTGTTGGAGAAGACTCTTGAGAGTCCCTTGGACTGCAAGGAGATCCAACCAGTCCATCCTAAAGGAAATCAGTCCTGAATAGTCATTGGAAGGACTGATGCTGAAGCTGAAATTCCAACACTTTGGCCACCTGATGCGAAGAACTGACTCATTGGAAAAGACCCTGGTGCTGGGAAAGATTGAAGGCAGGAGGAGAAGGGGATGACAGAGGATGAGATGGTTGGATGGCATCAGCAACGTGATGCACATGAGTTGGAGTATGCTCTGGAAGTTGGTGATGGACAGGGAGGCCTGGCATGCTGCAGTCCATGGGGTTGCAAAGAGTTGGACATGAATGAGTGACTGAACTGAACTGAACTGAAAATTTGTATGGAAATACAGTGAACAAAATCAGCCAAGATGACTCTGAAAAAGAAAAGGAAGTTTGGCAGACTAACACCACCTCATGTCAAAGCTTATCATAAACTATGATAATCAAGGCAATGTGGTGTTTTTATCAGTTCAGTTCAATCGCTCAGTCGTGTCCGACTCTTTGTGACCCCATGAATCACAGCACGCCAGGCCTCCCTGTCCATCACAAACTCCCAGAGTTTACTCAAACTCATGCCCATCGAGTCGGTGATGCCATCCAGCCATCTCATCCTCTGTCGTCCCCTTCTCCTCCTGCCCCCAATCCCTCCCAGCATCAGGGTCTTTTCCAGTGAGTCAACTCCTCGCATGAGGTGGCCAAAGTACTGGAGTTTCAGCTTCAGCATCAGTCCTTCCAATGAACACCCAGGACTGATCTCCTTTAGGATGGACTGGTTGGATCTCCTTGCAGTCCAAGGGACTCTCAAGAGTCTTCTCCAACACCACAGTTCAAAAGCATCAATTTTTCAGCACTCAGCTTTCTTTATAGTCCAACTCTCACATCCATACATGACCACTGGAAAAACCATAGCCTTGACCAGACGGACCTTTGTTGGCAAAGTAATGTCTCTGCTTTTTAATATGCTGTTTAGGTTGGTCATCACTTTCCTTCCAAGGAGTAAGTGTCTTTTAATTTCATGGCTGCAGTCACCATCTGCAGTGATTTTGGAGCCCCCCAAACTAAAGTCTGACACTGTTTCCACTGTCTCCCCATCTATTTCCCATGAGGTGATGGGACCAGATGCCATGATCTTAGTTTTCTGAATGTTGAGCTTTAAGCCAACGTTTTCACTCTCCTCTTTCACTTTCATCAAGAGGCTTTTTAGTTCCTCTTCACTTTCTGCCATAAGGATAGTGTCATCTGCATATCTGAGGTTATTGATATTTCTCCAATATTTCTGCAATCTTGATTTCAGCTTGTGCTTCTTCCAGCCCAGCATTTCTCATGATGTACTCTGCATAGAAGTTAAATAAGCAGGGTGAGAATATACAGCCTTGACGTACTCCTTCTCCTATTTGTAACCAGTGTGTTGTTCCATGTCCAGTTCTAACTGTTGCTTCCTGACCTGCACACAGGTTTCTCAAGAGGCAGGTCAGGTGGTTTGGTATTCCCATCTCCTTCAGAATTTTCCACAGTTTGTTGTGATCCACACAGTCGAAGGCTTTGGTGTAGGCAATAAAGCAGAAATAGATGTTTTTCTAGAACTCTCTCGCTTTTTCGATGATCCAGGGGATATTGGCAATTTGATCTCTGGTTCCTCTGCCTTTTCTAAAACCAGGTTGAACATCTGGAAATTCTCGGTTCACGTATTGCTGAAGCCTGGCTTGGAGAATTTTGAGCATTACTTTACTAGTGTGTGAGATGAGTGCAATCGTGCGGTAGTTTGATCATTCTTTGGGATTGCCTTTCTTAGGGATTGGAATGAAAATGGACCTTTTCCAGTCCTGTGGCAACTGCTGAGTTTTCCAAATTTGCTGGCATATTGAGTGCAGCACTTTGACAGAATCAACTTTCAGGATTTGAAATAGCTCAACTGGAATTCCATCACATCCACTTGCTTTGTTTGTAGTGATGCTTTCTAAGGCCCACTTGACTTCACATTCCAGGATGTCTGGCTCTAGGTGAGTGATCACACCATTGTGATTATCTGGGTCGTGAAGATCTTTTTTGTACAGTTCTTCAGATAGACAAATAGATCAATGGAACAGAAAGACCGGCAATAGACTCTAACATGTGTAAACAACTGATTGTCAACAGGGTACAAAGGCAATTCAATGAAGAAAAGATCTTTTCAAAAAATGATACGGTAACAATTGGAAATACCCACACATGCACACACACACATTGATCCATTGCTTTCATTATACAGGAAAAATAACAAAAAATGGTTTACAGATCTAAATGTAAAGTCAAGAACTATTAAATTGGTACTAGAAAACATGAGAGAAAGCCTTTGGATTCTTGGGCTAGGCAAAGATTTTTTTGGGTATTATTTCAAAAGGACAATTCATAAAAAACAAACTGATAAATTATATTCGACTAATATTAAAAACACCTGTTCTTCAAAAAGATACTGCTAAGAGAATGAAAAGATTAGTAATAGAGTGGGTAGAAATATTTGCAAAACATATATATGATAAAAGGTTTATAGCCAGCATTTATAAAGAACTTCTAAATTTCAATAATAAGAAAACATATAACGTAAGTGGTCAAAAAGTTTGAGCAGACAATTCACCAGCAGACAGTTAAGAATGACAATAAGCACATGAAAAGATACTCAACATCATTAATCATTAGGGAAATGAATATTAAAATCCCAATAAGATACCACTACATGCATATCAGAATATACAAAATAAGAAGACTGCTTATACCAAGTATTGCCAAAGATTTGAAGGAACTCTGATTTATTGCTGGTGAGGATGTAAATTTGTACACTCACTTTAGAGAACAGTTCTGCAGTTTCTTAAAAAGTTAACCATTCATCTGGAACATGGCCCTGAGAGAAATGAAAGCTTATGTCCTTGCAAAGGTGTATATATGAAAGTTCACAACATGTTTATTTGTAATAGTGAAAAACTGGAAATGAATGTCCACCAATAAATGAATAGATAAGCAGCTGTGGTAGAGACATACAATGGAATGAACTATTGATACATGCTATAACATTAATGATTCTCTAAATAATTATTTTGAGTGAAAGAAACCAGACAACATAACACTTACTGTAAGATTTCATTTATATACAATTCTAGGAAATGAAAACAATGTATAGTGATGTAAAAGAATATCATTCAGTGGTTGCCTGTGGACTGGGAAGGATGTAAAAGAGATTATGAAGGAGCATGAGAATCATTTTGGGAGTGATGGATATATTCATTATGTTGATTGTGGTAATTGTTCATGAATATTCATATGCCAAATTTATCAAATTGTGTGCTTTCAATATATGCAGTTTATTGTATGTTAGTTACAGTTTAATAAAGCTGTTAAAAATTCTAGAATAAGCCAATCTAATCTATAGTTGAAATCAGAACTGTGGAAGAGGAGAGATGTAGAGGTGATTTGTTGGAATTGGTTGGGAAAGGCATGACTGATCTTTGTGAGGTGGTGGAATAAAACTATCTTGATGGGGATGGGTTACACATGTGTACAGGTTTGTCCATTTGGGTCTTATGAATGCCCTCTATGAATATTGTATAAGAATAATAAGAATACAAATATTATTCAGAATAGAACAACATGAACTTGAGTTCATAAAATGTGAATACCCAATTTTTATTGATATTGCTTAGCTATCCACTTTAATCCATTGTTGAAGCATCAGTCAACTATTACTTGATCCTTCTTAGCTTTGTATACAACAAATACTTGAGTAATTTTTCATGCATCTTTGCTTTTCACATGGCTGTGATGGTACCTTATATATGTTCTTCAACTGATTTTTCTATCTCTTAGATACTTCACAGCTTACCTTACTCCTTTATCTGGAATTGATTCCTAATATTTGTTGGTCTTAATTAACCCAATCCCAAATGTCATAATAATAAAAAGGACAAAGTAACATCACTTTGTAATTAAGTCTAGATAAGTTCTAGAAGAGTAATTTTTAAAACCAGAACTTAAAAAAATCACATTTAGATAGTTTTAACTATATATAAGTTTGCTAATAAACAGAAGTATTTGTTGTAAAACTACCATAAAAGTACAGGAAATAAATTACTTAAAATGAAAGAGAATAATAAACTAATTTATGGCAAACATGTTTATGTGACCTCAAGGCATAAGTTCCAAATAAGAGAGTCAGGTGTGTGAGATATTTGTATATTGCCTATACTCTGTTACAGAAAGATAAGCTTTTTGACTGTTCATCTCACAAGTAGATGATATTTTGTTCAAAACTGGCTACTCTTCTTTGAGATTGCTCACCACGTTGATCACTGTGCTTTACCTAGGCATTTGCTATTTTCATTCTCATATAGATCATATTTTGATATTCACATTGATTTTTGTTAACCACAAACCAGCTATTAATATGTAACTTATTTTAGCAAGTAATTCATGAACAGGCATCCCTACTCCATCTCTACTCCTTCTATTGTCCCTCAACTCCATATTTCATCAGTGACCCTCTACCCATCAGCAACAACCCAGTGTCTTATGACAGTATCTCACGTATATTCTTAGTATTCAACATATTTTTTTTCTCTTTTTCTTTTTTCCACCATATTCTTAATCTCTGCCCCATTCTTTAAGATTTAACCAGTTATGGACTCTGTTTTCATATCTGTCTCTAGGGATTAGACTTGAGAATGAGTTGTGATTTTTGGCAATATAGAATTAGTTTTAAAGAACAACAACAACAAAATACTTCTGTCATCATATAACTTAGATATGGCAACTATCAACGTTTCTGTTTTATTTTTTTTTTTGCTTATCTTTACTTTTAGCTTATCTTTATTTTTTAGCATACTGCCTAGCAATTAGGGACAAATGTGAGCACTGCCTTTTTCGAGTTTATAATCTAAAAACAGGAATAATAGAAGAGGAAGCACAGACTTCAAACATTCTCAACTGATAGTATTGTAATGAATGTCCAAAGTTTCTTTTTTCATGTTGAGTTATATGGGTTCCTAAGCATGGCATCATGCTGATACTATCTCTGAAGAAGATTCAACAGTATTCAGAGTCTACTGAGCTAGTCAAGTTTCTTAAGGGATTAAAAATGCCCTCTAATTCTCGCTTCCAAATTTCCCATAATGACATCAAGTGCAACTGCTAAAAATGATTGACTAAAACTGGGCCTCTTCTTTAGAGTAGTCTTTGTTGGTCGGTGATAGAAACAGCTTTGTGATGTTGTCCAAATCTCTAACTCAACCAGCACCAGTATCCTGGTTCAACAGTGGGGCCAGGAAATTAATCCTGAAGCTGATGAAATCCAGGGAGAAGATATCTAAACTACTGATTACTGTAGCCAGCACCATAGTAGTATAGATAACTGTGACATGGAATTAGTAGTGCTGCTGCCCACGTGAATACAGAACTCAGTGATGATATCTGCCGCATCACACCTGGATATAAAACTACATTCCCCCCTCCTCCATAAACACATTTGAAATCGTGCAGTACTTAAAGAAAGAAAATACATGAGGAAGGGGATAAGACAAGAGCCTATGACAGAAAGTCATAAAATTTTTCAGTAGTTAAATACCTTTGTTACCCCATATTCTTGCACATAATACCATACATTGTGTACAGCTATTTAGATAACTATATAAGATAATTGATGCAAATTATGAGTAGAATGAATTTGTTGCCTACAATTTTAAATTGTTTATTCTGCTTCAATACAGAAGAAATTCAGATTTAGGCACATAATTAGCAAAGGAGCTTATAGTGATGTAGCTTAAATATTCACATATATTCCTCAATGTGTGTGAATAAAAATACATAAATTTATATATACCATAAATATATTAATAATATTGAAATATATATAAATTTAGATCCAAAGGATCTATAAATATGTAATATATACACATACATATTCTTACAGTTCTGACAACATTTAAAGTAAAAAAATATGGACACAAGTAAAAATAATGTGTATGTAAGAATAGAGGGTTCATTTTTATCATTAGTTAACCTCAGTGAGTTTGTTGTTCTGTTAAAAACAAAAAAACTACTTGTGCTATAAGTAGACAAGTTAAAATGGTTGTAGATTTGCTTTGATAAATGACTGGTATGAAAAGTATATTACTTGATGTACACTTTTACACTTCACCATGTTACATATCTCACTTTTTAGTGATATATTTGAAGCTAGTTAAACGATTTGAAGATGTTCAAACTTATGATACATATTAAAACAAAAATAGAAGCAAAATGAGAAATTTAAATGCTATTTTAAAGGCTGACTTTGTTTATTTGTTGTTTGCAAACAAAAAAAAAATAGAGATATATGGTTGCTGTCAAGAACTGTGAAGAGGATAAGATTTTTATTCTCTATAACAAGTTAGCCTGTCACAGTTTCATGGATGCTGGCAGAAAACACAAGACTCTTGGGTAAGAGACAAAGAACATTATTACTCATAGCAGTGGTAGTGGCTAGAGTATTGGCATTTTCTTACACTGCTTACCCAAGTCCCAGTAACCAGAGTGACATGAAGAGGTCTAGGTGACACCAGAACGTACAGTGAGTTGCATTGCAGGAGAGGATCCCTGTGCTTAGGAAACCTGAATCTTGTATAATGGGCAGAAATCATGCCTTCTCCCTGCTCTGGAGACATTATTTATATCTTCCAAGGCTGATTGCTACACAGACTTTGTTGAAAAATCATCTGGAACAAAAGGCAACCAATGTCTCACAAGATACACAGAAATGCAAGCGACCCATGGAGAATTGTCCCTAATCACTACATGTTTTATTTAATAGTCATTGGATAGTTGATTCTCTCCTTAGACCTAAACTTTTGATGAAGTAATATGAATGGATTATTTGCGGAAAAATCACCTTTGCAAAAATGTATTGTCTCAATCCATTTTCTTAACATCCATCTAGTGCACATTTTATTGAGACAGTATAAACAGTAGGACATAAATTAACAATCCATGTAAAAAAATTGGTTTCAGGAATTATATGTTGAAGTGACTATTGACTCACAAAATGCCCTCACTATCGAAATACTTATTCCAGGTGAGTTTCTTCAATTGGAAGTTAAAGGTTAAGCAAAATGAAAAAAGATCCTTTGTTTTTCCATTTTGTGTATCAAAATAAGCTGTCATGAAGACGTCTATGTTCCCCTAAATAGAATTAATCGAAGATATAAAGGTCAGATAGGTGAATATAATGAAGGCTGTATGGTTAGGAAAAACCTTTTTCTTGCATTTTACACACACTGACCACTACTTTGTGACAGATAGATGTTCTTGATTGCTCTGACTGCAAACTTCTAAGCTTTTCAATGCCACAATAATAAGCATTCATTTCCTTCTCTAATGAGGCATCATATGTTCTCTAATATCCTGTAAATAAGGAATCAGTGAGATATAATAACACATTAATCCTTACCAGTGTTCTAATGGGAGTAGCCTTTGGCTATAGGGAGATTTTTGTAATATTAAATGTAAAATTAGATTTCAAATTTAACATTTAACATTCTAATCACTATGACCATCTGCTTACAACAATCTAAGGAGGGATCATCATTACCTTGGAATTCAAAAGAAAATGCCTCTACTTGCATTTTTGAAACCACTAGTATTTTAACTGATGAAAGTTCTTGTCAAGGAGGATAGGGGTACTTTTGGATCAAATAGTCTTTGAATCAGCTCAAATCACAGATACATACAAAACTGCTAAAAATCTCCTGGTTATTATATCACTTATCAGAATGTGTTGAAGCTGTTTCAAAACCAAATATAGTCATATTAAAACTGCCTATAAAATAGTCCAAAACATATCAGCTCTCCCTCTAAAAATTCATGGGGTGTAAAAATAAAAACACTGAGTATGCCATGTTAAACTGAAGATCCCTTATGATTAATCTCTATTTTTTGCTATAAGTTTATAAATATGCCAATAATTCATTAAAAAATCTTTGTTATGAACTGACCATGATAAAAAGGATACAAAAATCCACATTTTAAAAATATGAATTTAAATTTCTCCTTAACACTGACATAAAAACAGGCAGTGACTAGAGTTGCATCAATCCTTCCCAACTGTCTCAAAAAATATGTGCACTGTTACAATAAAAACAGTTCACCAGCTGTTTATGTAAAAATTATTTGATGAAAAACAAGCATGGCCATATGGCACTCTAGCTCTGCTGTGGGATCATGAAGAATAATTTTGTAGGCTGTAGTACATAATGGTCATGCTAAGTAGGGTGTCAACTATTGCAGACACATTACATTAATAGTTAATCTGCCCTTTTATCCTCTAAGTACTTACATTTCTTAACAGCTTGTAGTTTAGAAACAAGTTTAACAACTCACTTATTGAGAATTAAAATTTTGGAAATGATAAAATATTTGATGTAATGTGGACATACACAACATTCATTTACTAATTGGATGATAAGAATGTGATAGAGGAGCTGGTTTTTCATTTCTAACCAGAGGTTCCAGAATATGAATGCATTATACCACTGATTTAGAAGAAGAAGAAAATAATTAGAAGAGGTACTTCATTTAAGAACCATATCAACATACTCATTTGCATTTTTAAAGAGTGTAAGAGTTGTACCTTACTCACCTTTATATTCTTTGCAACATTGACTGCTGTGTCTTGCACATTGTAAGCTGAAGTAGATATTGGCTGAATAGAACACTCAGAGAAATGAATTATAAATGCCACTGGCAGACCTTCAAATCTTTAGGTTTACTTAGAATTTCTGAAATACTTTGGGGAATAATCCTCATCCATTATGTAGACTGCATAATAGAATAATGTTTAATAGCTTATGAAATTCTAGTATTTTACTCTCACATTAACTCCTATTGAGTTGCTTACATATTGGGGGCTAGAGACAACTGAAAGACAAAAGTGAATGGCCTGAATCTCATTAGCAAATCAGACTAATTAATTTAAGATCCTGGAAAAGAAGGTGGAAATCAAAATGGAGAAGAAAAAAGCCAGGTTAGAGTCCAGTCATTCACATTTGTATGTTTTAGTCGATACCCCAACAAAACAATGTCTGTTGACATGTGGCTCTGTCATTAATAACTTTAAAATGTCAACTGAGTGTCATGGTGACATTAATAACTGAGAAAGAAACCACAGCAGATACAGTTCTGTAAGAAAAATGTTGCAGATGTACCATCTATTTCTAAAATGCTTATCTGTGGTTTTCATGGTTCGTTTGATACACGAATGCCTAGTTTAAACTCGTGATCTATGTGGTTCCCCCCCATATGAATTCCAAGACAAAGATGTTAATATTTTATTTCAGAGACTTAGAACTCCACATTGAAGCATTTCAGATTGTTCATGATTGCCTTGTTTATAAATGGTAAACCCACTGGTGTGTAGGTGATTATATCTCACGGGACATTAAAAGGAGGCTATAGACTCTGGTATGGATAGCTGGTATTGTTTCATGGAATATTCATGGAATATAACAATCATAACTAACAATGGTGTATTGTGAAAGTAATTTGAAAGATATTCAAGGGAACAAAGTTTTTCAGTTGTTATAGACACAGATCATGAGATCTCATAGCTTGATATTTGAACAATGGGACTAGAATCACAGAAGTTTCAAGACTTCAGTCAATGACTGTTGCAGTGGAGCAAAGCTCATAAAATTGAAAGAGACTCTAATATATAACATTATTATCCCTCTATGATATTCATGTTTAAGAAAGATTAAACTTTTTAGTGAATTTGTTTCACATGCTACACAAAAATCTATCAAAAAGACTATTTTCTAGGAGTGCATACCTTTTCTTTGATTTTTATTATGGCATGTGATTAAAGTAACTGACTTTTATTACTTTAAAATACCTTTTTAGCCAGAGAATCTGCTGCTCATTTGTTCACTATGAGAAGTGTTTTAGTAAAATATTAGATACATATATATTTAAGATTTCAAGGATATACACAATATTTGAGAAGGCAACAGTATGGATATCGAGAGATATGCTTACCAAGAATGGATATGGGTCATATGAAGTAATGAGTGATGATAATTAGTGAACTAAAATACTGTAATAATTTGTGAAATAAAAATCAACTTGTATCAGGAAATAAGAATACATGCAAGGGGAGTTCAGATTTATTTATGGATAAATATTGTATATTTTTAAAAATTCATAATAAGATATTAAAATTAAGCATGCTTACTTTTAAAAGGAAGGGATTATCCAAAGAAGAGATCAAAATTACCCATAATTTCATATCCAAATATAGCCTATAAAGATACATTTTTAAAGTTTATTCACAGTATTTTAAATTTTCTGTAGTATTTGTGGCATACACTTTCTGCATCTTTATTTTTGCTTTGTTCATTTAATTTGCATACAGAATTTTAATTCTTTGTAGTTAAAACTATCATATTTATCATTTATATAAGATTTCTGAATTTGAAGTCATATTATAAAGATTGTTTTCTCTCCCAAATGGTCTTTAATATTTTTCTACTCTTTAAGATGAGTTTGAGTAAACTCCGGGAGTTGGTGATGGACAGGGAGGCCTGGCGTGCTGCGATTTATGGGGTCGCAAAGAGTCGGACACGACTGAATGACTAAACTGAACTGAACTGAACCCTTAAATTTGTAATATATTTACCAGGCAAAATCATAAACAGCTGATGTACATTTTTTTTGTTTTTTTAAAAAATTTTTGCAGTGCAGCTTCTGTTGTTGCTGTTGTTTTAGTTTGTTAATATGTGTGTTTGGAACTTTTATTGAAATTTCCTGTACATAAAAACAAAAGTGAACTAATCATAGATACAGCTCAGTGTATTTTCAAAAACTGAACACATCCATGTAACTGTTGTCTAGATCAAGAAAAAGAACCACGACAGACAGTACTGTGAAAAAAAAATTGCTGCAGACATACCATCTGTTCCTAAAATTCAGAAGCCCCCAACATCCCTCCTTCCAGTTGCTACTTCTTCCAAAAGATGACTACTATTATAACTTTTTAAAGTTCTAAGAGATAAATTTGCCAGTTTTTGAACTTTATATAAATTGAAGGAATGAAATAACTGCTTTTCATATAACTATTGACCATTTGGATATTCTCTTTTATTAAGTGCTTATTCAGGTCTTTGTCTATTTTTCAATCGCGTTGTCTCCTTTTTTATTATTGTCTTATAGTTCCCTCTGCAATTTGAACATAA
Source organism: Odocoileus virginianus (assembly GCF_023699985.2). Classification (NCBI taxonomy): domain Eukaryota; kingdom Metazoa; phylum Chordata; class Mammalia; order Artiodactyla; family Cervidae; genus Odocoileus; species Odocoileus virginianus. The sequence goes on from NC_069708.1 coordinate 283,916, forward strand.
AGACTGTTAGAAGTTTGTAGGGAATTTATCTTTTCCCATTTTGGGGCTTGCTTTTTCATTCTCCTGTGTATGTTGATCCCAAAAGTTTGGCAATCTTACTATATCCTATTTTATCACTGTTAAAATTAAAAAAGTATATTTATTCATTTCTTTTTGGCTGTGTTGTGTCTTCATTGCTGCGTGGGCATTTTCTCTAGTTGCAGCCAGCAGGGGCTATCTGCCATCCGCAGACTTCTCACTGCAGTGGCTTCTCTTGCTGCAGAGCACGGGCTCTAGGATGCACAGGCTTTAGTAATTGCAGCAATTGGGTTCAGTAGTTGTGGCTTCCAGGTTCTGGAGCACAGCGTCAGTAGTTGTGGCACGCAGGCTTAGTTGCTCGGCGGCATGTGGGATCTTCCCCAGTCAGGGATGGAACCTATGTCCCCTGCATGGGCAGGCGGATTCTTTACCACTCAGCCACCAGGGAAGCCCTAAAAGTTTTGACTATTATTTTTGTATCCTATTTAAGAGATTGTTGTCTGTTTCATGGTTATGAAGATGTTTTAACACATATTCTTCTAAGCACTATATATGTATTTTTCATTGAAGTATAATTGATGTATTGTTTTAACTCTAACAGATATGCAGTTCATCTACAACTGAGTTTTTTATTTGTTAGTTCTATTGTGAGATAGAAATCAAGCCCCCCTCCCCACTCCATAAATATTCTGTTGATCCAGTACCTTTTACAAATAGGCACTTCTTTTTTCAATGCATTCAGTCGTCATAAATCAAGTGCTTGTATATATGTGGGTCTATTTCAGAACTCTCTGGTCTTCTCTATTGGCCTGTTTTACTCTTCTTTTATAAGTACCATATTGTGTTAATTACTGTAATTTTAAAAATCATTTTTGATATCTGGTAGTGTAAGTAACAAATTTTTGCTCTTCTTCAAGATTGCCTTGGCTATGCTTGGCTCTACATATTTCTATACACGTTTAGAGTCAACTTGTCAATTTCCATTTTAAAAAAACTGCAGAAATTTTGATTGGGAGTGCATTGATAATAGGAGGAGTCTTTAAAATATTCAGTTCGCTAATCAATGAATAATTATTTAGATCTTTAATTTTTCTCAGCTATATTTTGTAAGGACATCTTTGCTCACATTTGCTAAATTTACTTCTGGATATTTTATTTCTTTAGATGACTTAGTAAATGTTTTCATTAACCACATTTTTATTTGTTCATTTAAATGATAATAATATAAGAATACAGGTAATTTCTTTTTATTCAACTGTGTCCAAATCTTGATTTTATTTATTAATTGTAAATATTTTATCTATAGAGTCTTAAAATTTTTATGTAAAACTTTTAATGGTTATTAATTGCAATTAATAACCATTTATTTTTTTTGAATCCTTATGTCTTATTATTGAAGTATAGTTGATTGATGATATTGTGTTAGTTTCAGGTATACAGCAAAGTGATTTGGTTATATATATATTTTTTTCTGATCATTTTCCATTGCAGATCATAAGATATTGAATATAGTTCCCTGTATTATACAGTAACTCCTTTTTGCCCATCTATTTTGTAAATAGTAGTTTGTGTCTGTTAATCCCATATTCCTAATTTATCCCTCCCCCATGTCTTTACTCTTTGGTAACTGTGAGTTTGTTTTCTATGTCTGTGAGTCTGTTTCCATTTTGTATATAGATTCATATGGATTATTTTTTAGATTCCACATATAAATGACATCACATATTGTTTGTCTTTCAGTCTGACTTACTTCACTTAGTATGGTATCCTCTGAGTCCATCCATGTTGCTGCAAATGGAAAGATTTCATTCTTTTTTATGGCTGATTAATATTCCATTGCATATGTATACCACATCTTCTTAAACCAGTCATCTGTTGATGGACACTTGAGTTATTTTCATGCCTTGGCTATTGTAAATAGTGCTGTTGTGAACATTGAGGTGCACATATTTTTTCCCATTATGGTTTTCCCTGGATATATGCTCAGGAGAGGGATTGCTCAATCATATGGTAGCACTGATTTTAGTTTTTTAAAGAGCCTCCATACCGTTCTCCATAGTGATTATACAAACTGACATTCCCATCAACAGTGTAGGAAGGTTTCCTTTTCTCCAGACCCTCTCCAGCATTTATGATTTGTAGACATTTTGGTGACAGCCATTCTGATTAGTGTGACGTGATACCTTATTGGAGCTTTGATTTGTACTTTTCTAATGATTAGTGATGTTGAGCATCTTTTCATATGCTTGTTAGCCATCTGTATGTCTTCTTTGCAAAAATGTCTATTCAGATCTTCTGCTCATTTTCCAGTTCTTGTAATCCTAGTTATCAAGGGAATGTGGAATAAAATGGGGGCAATTGGGCTAGATTTGAAGAGTTTTGTGCATCATCATATGGAGTACTGAAGTTACTCCATAGGGACAAATACTTTTACATACAGTTACAACAAAGTAGACTTAAGAATAAGAGTGAAAGGGGGACCTAAAGCCATTAAGCAGGCATGACTTAGTAATAGCATGCATAAAGCCCGTTTTGATTCCCAAACATCTCACTGTAATACACACTTGGTGGCTGGCAACACCTCTAACATAGCTGGGGTGTGATGGACATTTCATTTGCACATTGCCAACATCTCTCTGCTTACTTTACCTCAGAGGATTCTCCAAAACTGGGAGTGATTTTTCTGGGATTTCCCTATTTTCTGTTTCACTGACCCTATTCTTTCACACCTACTTTTGAGGATCCACATTCCTAATTTTAATTTCTTGTCTTAGATTCTGTTCTTGAGTTCACTTAAGAAATTATCCTTCTCCTTTTCTTTGAAAAAAGTAGGGGTAAATGGCCCTTGATTTATTTGCAAGCCACCTGTTCTCCTCAACGAAGTTTGAGTGTTCCCTAGAAGCAGAGTTCAGTGCAACTAGACTGAAAGTCTTTAGTAGTCCTTGTACAAGGTAACTTGAAAGGATCCCACGTTTTATAGTTCATATGTGAAAGAAACTTGATAGGGTCTTCCTAACCTTGGCAATAATTCTTTTGAATCTTTATGTCTTAATATATATATATATATATATATGTGTATGTATCTTTATGCTTTTTGTTTTGTTTTTATCTTGTTTTTAAATGGTATTCTTTCTGCCCCATGATTTTTTAAAAATTGAATTAGTTGACTGATAATATTGTGTTAGCTTCAAGTGTACAGAAAAGTGATTTAGTTATATGTATTTTTTTCAGATTATTTTCCTTTGTAGATCATTATATGATATTGGATACAGTTACCTGTGCTATACAGTACCTCCTTGTTACTTCTCTATTTTATGTATAGTAGTTTGTATTTGTTAATCCCATACTCCTAGTTCACTCTTATACACTACTTTAGTGAGCTTCTAGGTGGTATTAGCGGTCAAGAGCCCTCCTGCAAATGCAGGAGACATAAGAGACGTGGGTTCAATCCCTGGGTTGGGAAGATTCCCTGGAGAAAGGAAGGGTTACCCACTCCAGTATTCTTGCCTGGAGAATCCCATGGACAGAGGAGCCCAGTAGGCTACAGTCCATAGGGTTATAAAGAGTCAGACATAACTGAAGCGACTTAGCATGCATGCATGCATACTACTCTAATATATAATACTCCATCATGCTTCTTTCCCTATCTCTCTGCAAGTTTTGATTTATTTATTCATTATTGATATTTTTATTTAATTACATTGTGATTGAGTGTGTTTGTTAGTTGCTCAGTCATGTCCAACTCTCTGCAACCCCATGGATTGGGGCCTGCCAGGCTCCTCTGTCCATGAAATTTCCCAGATAAGAGTACTGGAGCAGGTTGCCATTCCCTTCTCCAGGGGATCTTCCCGATGCAGGGATCAAACCAGGGTCTCCTGCATTGCAGGCAAACTCTTTACCCTCTGAGCCACTAGGGAAGACATTGTGATTATATTACATTATTTAAATTCTTTAGAATTCCCTTAAAGTTGCTTTATGGTCTAGTATATGGTCAGTGATTTTAGATGTTCCCTGTGTACCCGAAAAAAAATGTGTGTTATGAATTTATTGGATGAAATGTTCTGTATATATTCTGTACATTAAATTTAAAGCTGTTAAAACGTCCTGTATTTTATACATGTTTTACTTGCTTAATCTATCAATTCAGAGAAGCATACTAAATATAAATATTATATATTAGAGATTTCTATTTATAGTATCATGTCACTATCAAACAGTTGCAGTTTTACTTCTTTCTTTCCAATTTGGATGCCTTTTATTTCTTTATCTTTGCTGATTTACTGTGGCTAGGACTTCCAATACTACATTGAATAGTGATAGCAAATGTGAGCATTCTTTTCTTGTTCTGGATCCTAGAGAAGAAACCTTCAGTTACAACTGACTGTGATGTTAGCTTTGGGTTTGTCATAAATGACCTTTATTGTGTTCTCTCTATACCCACTTTTTGAGTGTTTTTAGTCATAAATGGATGTTGAATTTTGTCAAATGTTTTTTTGCCATCTGTTGGGATGATCATGTGATTCTTATCCTTTGTTTTGTTAATGTGGCATATCATGTTGATTGATTTGCAAATATTTAACTCTGAACTAAATCCTACCTTATCATGATGTATGCTCCTTTTTATGTATTATTAAATTCATTTTTTAGTATTTTTGCATCTATGTTCACCAGAGATACTGGCCTGCAATTTTCTTTTTTTTCTAGTGTCTCTGTCTGATTTTGGTATCAAGGAAATGTTGGCCTCATAGAATGGGTTTGAAAGTGTCCCCTTCTTTGATTTTTTGCAAAGTTTGAGAAGGATAGGTGTTGACTCTTCTTTAAATGTTTGGTAGAATTTCCCTTTAAAGCTGTCTGGTCCTGGACTTTTGTTTGTTGGGAGTATTTTAATTAATGATTCAATTTCAATACCAGTAAATGGTCTGTTCAGAATTTCTGTTTCCTTCTGATTCAGTCTTGGAAGATTGTATGTTTCTAAGAATTTGTCCATTTTTTCTAGGTTGTCCAATTTTTTGGTGCATAATCGTTCATAGTATTCTCTTACGATTTTTTGTATTTCTATAATACCAGTTATAACTTCTTTTTCATTTGTTTGCTCTCTCTTTTTTGCTTAATGAGTTTGGCTAAAGGTTTATCAATTTTGTTTATCTCCTCAAAAAGTCAACTCTTGGTTTCATTGATCTTACCTGTTGCTTCTGTGTCTCTATTTTGCTTATTTCCTCTCTGATCTTTATCATTTCCCTCCTTCAGCTGGCTTTAGGCTTTGTTCTTTTATGTTATTCCTCTAGATGGAAGTTACATTGTTTATGTGACATTTTTCTTGTTTCTTGAAATAAATTTGTATTGCTATACACTTTACTCTTATAACTGACTGTCTCTGTATGAAATTAGGTGAAACGGTTGTTTATCTAATTATCTTGATAGAGTATCCTTGTGTGGAAGCATCCCTATGTAGTCTTGGTGTCTGCAGTATTTTATTCTTTTCATTGCAATGGCAAGTGAAATTGTTTCCTTAATTTCTCTTTCTGTTTTCTCATTGTTAGTGTATAGGAATGAAGGGGATTTCTGTGTGTTAATTGTATATCCTGCAACTTTACTATATTTGTTGATTAGCTCTAGTAATATTCTGGTGGAGTCTTTAGGGTTTTCTATGTAGAGGATCATGTCATCTGCAAACAGTGAGAGTTTTACTTCTTCTTTTCCAATCTGGATTCCTTTCATTTCTTTTTCTGCTCTGATTGCTGTGGCCAAAACTTACAAAACTATGTTGAATAGTAGTGGTGAGAGTGGGCACCCTTGTCTTGTTCCTGACTTTAAGGGAAATGCTTTCAATTTTTCAACATTGAGGATAATTTTTTGCTGTGGGTTTGTCATATATAGCTTTTATTATGTTGAGGTATGTCCCTTCTATTCCTGCTTTCTGGAGGGTTTTTTTTTATCATGAATGGATGTTGAATTTTGTCTAAGACTTTCTCTGCATCTATTGAGATAATCATATGGTTTTTATCTTTCAATTTGTTAATGTGGTGTATCACGTTGATTGATTTGCAGATATTGAAGAATCCTTGCATCCCTGGGATAAAGGCCACTTGGTCATGATGTATGATCTTTTTAATATGTTGTTGGATTCTGTTTGCTAGAATTTTGTTAAGGATTTTTGCCTCTATGTTCACCAGTGATATTGGCCTGTAGTTTTCTTTTTTTGTGGCATCTTTGTCTGGTTTTGGGATTAGGGTAATGGTGGCCTCATAGAATGAGTTTGAAAGTTTACCTTCCTCTGCAATTTTCTGGAAGAGTTTGAGTAGGATAGGTGTTAATTCTCTAAATTTTTGGTAGAATTCAGCCTTGAAGCTGTCTGGTCTTGGGCTTTTGTTTGCTGGAAGATTTCTGATTACAGTTTCAATTTCCGAGCTTGTGATGGGTCTGTTAAGATTTTCTATTTCTTCCTGGTTCAGTTTTGGAAAGTTGTACTTTTCTAAGAATTTGTCCATTTCTTCCAAGTTGTCCATTTTATTGGTATATAGTTGCTGATAGTAGTCTCTTATGATCCTTTGTATTTCTGTGTTGTCTGTTGTGATTTCTCCATTTTCATTTCTAATTTTGTTAATTTGATTCTTCTCCCTTTGTCTCTTGATGAGTCTGGCTAATGGTTTGTCAATTTTATTTATCTTCTCAAAGAACCAGCTTTTGGCTTTGTTGATTTTTTTCTATGGTGTCTTTTGTTTCTTTTGCATTTATTTCTGCCCTAATTTTTAAGATTTCTTTTCTTCTACTAACCCTGGGGTTCTTCATTTCTTCCTTTTCCAGTTACTTTAGGTGTAGAGTTAGGTTATTTATTTGACTTTTTTCTTGTTTCTTGATATAAGCCTGTATTGCTATGAACCTTCCCCTTAGCACTGCTTTTACAGTGTCCCATAGGTTTTGGGTTGTTGTGTTTTCAGGGGACTTTCTTAGTCATGATTTTATAATACTGATACATGAGTGTTTACAAAGAGTGTATGTTCCATCTCTAATTATGCTTCCCCAGACTGTAAATTTCCTAGGGCAAAGGCTATCTATGAAACTTTCTCTAGAAAGTACAGATACTGGTGCACATTTAGCATGGATTATATATTCAGTAATATGTAAGAAAGCTCTTTGTAAGTTTCTGAGCCATTAAATTCTGTTTCCTTTCTTTTTGGCTGTGAAAAGTTTTATTGTTGTTAGATTAATCCTCTTAAATGTAAATATTGAAATATATAACTTAATAAAAAGGCTAAGCTAAAAGCTTAAACACACTTGGATGCAGCAGAATAGATGACTATTCACCTTTGTCTCTAGAAAACCATACTAGAAGCAATGCTAGAACCAACTGAAAAAAAAGAAAAAAACTGACTTGCTAGAAATCCTACACCATACTGTACTTCTTTGCTGGGCATTTAATCACTTATTTTAACAACTTTTATTAAATATCTATATGTGGTGAGCACTATCCTATGTACTGGCTATATAGAACATTCTGTCCCTGTTCTCTAAGACACCAAAGTCCCATGGTGGCAACTATTTAATAGCTACTTGTACAAGAGTGTGATGAGTTATCTGGGAGAGACAATGACATTAAATTCTCAGAGTCTTGGGTTTAAGAGGATTGATTGACAGCATTACAGCCTTGAGAGACTGGTGTGTCTTTCCTTTCATCCCAGCTAAGGATGTGCATAAAAGCCAATTCCATGTGCAATTCCTCCTTCTTCTCTCTTTTTTTTCCCAAGGGAGAATGACATCATTACTAGGTTTCCCTCCGCTACTGCACGCTTTATTTTTGAATAGAATCCCTAAATGATTTCAATAAAAGTCAAGGATGGGGAATACATGTAAATCCATGGCTAATTCATTTCAATGTATGACAAAAACTACTGCAATGATGTAAAGTAATTAGCCTCCAACTAATAAAAATAAATGGAAAAAAAAAATAAAGGTGCCTGATATGGAAAAAAAAAAAAGTCAAGGGCATAAATGACATGTATAAATGTGAAAAAAGAGGTGGAAGTAAACAAATATATATTTTTTGAAAAACTATCAAAAAAGAATAATGCATCAAGGAGATGCAGCTATTGTTTCTTTTCTGTGATGATCTTAAAATCTTCAAAGTAACTGTCATATACATTTATGAAACAATTCAGATTTTATTTCCTTTTATCCATTATAAAAACGTACATGCTGATCTCACTTAAAAATTTACTGACAATTGTAATCCTTGATATTGAGTTTATTATTATAATATACAATATCATTAATTCAAATTCTCTTAAAATTGAACTTTCCTGTAAAAGTGAGTTTTTGTTTTTAAATAAAGTAACTCATGGCATTACTGCAACTTAGAGGTTTTATAAAGTAAGTTGTTAGAATAACTTTAATTAATTTTAATGAGATTTAGTCCTAGACAGTTGGATATATTAGCAAAAGTCTTTGATTATTTAGATAAAGATAAAAGCCTAACATTTTTAGAAAAGTAGAGATTCAAAATAAATCTACTTCAACAAATAAAGGGATATGAAACCAAATTATTTGTAATCTTTCACTGAAACAGAAACAAGAAAAGTAATAAAATGAGTTCACTTAGATCAATGCTGATACTCCAACTCGTTATGTATTCTAACATATTAATTTCCTTCCAGTCTTCTTCCAAAAGTATTAGCAAATGAATCTCATTGTAAAATATGCTTGCCTTTGTTAATTTCAGTCTGCCTTCCCAATAGAATATGAAAATGAGCTTTAAAAAATTAACATGACTAATCTAAGACAAGTATTTTAAACATATAAGTTCATAAAAGTACGAAAACAATGTGGTTGAGCATTATTTTATTTTCATCATATCATGCTTCTGTGTTTACTTATATATCCTGAGGACTTTTGATGAAAATATACATTTTTTTGTGATCAAAAGGTTTACTATAACATATTACGACTTTTTCTTTTTTTGACTTTTTTTTCCATTTATTTTTATTAGTTGGAGGCTAATTACTTTACAATATTGTAGTGGTTTTTGTCATACATTGACATGAATCAGCCAGGGATTTACATGTATTCCCCATCCCGATCCCCCCTTCCCACCTCCCTCTCTACTGGATCCCTCTGGAGAAGGCCAGGGTGGGATGTTTCTCGAGAACAGCATCGAAACATGTATATTATCTAGGGTGAAACAGATCACCAGCCCAGGTTGGATGCATGAGACAAGTGCTCAGGCCTGGTGCACTGGGAAAATAAACTTTTAAAGTGGGAAACCTTTTTGAGTTATCATAACCTCATAAAATTCTTCTGTGACCACTAATTATAGATTGTTTACCAAAGATAAATAAATGAAGCTCAATGATTTTCTGGTATATATGATGCATTTCACTTTATACATCTAGACTGAGAATTAAGGTGTATGAATCTATATATGAACTTGTGAATCTCCCTTTTTATAAAATTATTTCATTTACTAGATTAATTAAAGTCCTTTTTTTAGTTGGAAGATGGAATTATTAGATATAAAAAGTATTAAAAGGAAATGTTAATGTCTTTATTTTCAACTTACATTTTTATTGTTTCTTATGATGATGACTTTGAATGATTTCTGCTCCATCTCCTGTGTAGCTAATTATTAAGTAACAATTTTAATTTTAAAAAATGTATATGTATCAGTTAGGGACCAGGCATAGAGAGAATTTAAGCTATGGAGTTCAATAGAGGAAATTTAATATTGGGAATATAATGTTCAGAATATGCTAGAAGAACTGAAAGGGAGAACAAGGGACTGCGAGGCAATTTGGCAGTTAGCCGAGGATTACTATCACTGTTCACAGTTTACCATTACTAAACCTAGTGCTAGAGAGGCAAGGATAGGAAACAGTGGCACAAAGGAACAGGAGTAAGCGCCTTCTAATAGGAACTGGAACTTAGCAAGAAGGAGAGTTGCTGCAAGTTACAACAAGGAGATGCAGACACAGTAAGATGGCAATCTGAAGCAGAGAGGTGGGAGAAATAGCCTAGAATCTGGCTTCCACTCGGCACTTACCCTCAAATATTCTGCTTCTAGTCCCCATTGACAGAACTCAGTTAGTCACTATTGGTAAGGGAGCATGGGCTGTGTAGTTGTGGGACTCAGTCTCCTGAGCCAGAGAGTACAGCAGGAGGAAAGTAAGAAGTGACCCTTAGAGCATAGTGGTAGTAGTAGTGTTAGCTGTTCAGTTGTGTCTGGCTCTTTGCCATCCCATGGACTGTATAGCTCACCAGGCTTCTCTGTCCATGGAATTCTCCAGGCAATATTACTGGAGTGGGTAGCCATTCCTTTTTCCAGGGGATCTTCCAAACCCAGGGATTGAACCCAGGTCTCACACATTGCAGGCAGATTCTTTACCTTCTGAGCCACAAGGGAAGCCTCCTTTTGAGCATATTGGCAAATAAACATATCAATAAATTCTAAATAGTTAATAGCTATAATGTTATTTTTTTTCTAGTGTAACATCACATTCTAAAATTTGTAGAAGGTTGGAAAATAATCAGACTGTTGTTGACAAACTCAACATGCACAGGGGTTTAAGGTATGGGGGAAGTCTTGAAAATATAAAAATAAAACAATGCACCAAAAAGGCATTTGAAAAAGGAAACATTTACTTAAAAATGAATGAATGGAAAAATATAATGACCCTTGCTTAACACAGCAATGAATATCTTCATATTATCTGTATTACAAAACAGTGAATGTGCATCTGTGAAATTTGACAAAAGTGATGTTACTACCATGTTGCTTAGAATTGCTCTGCTAAGCTTGGTATATTGAATAATGTGGGAAAACAGAATGAGATATAGCTATTGGAAAGTAACAAAGAAAATTACCATTATTTGCAAGGGATACTATCTATATAAAAACTCAGAAAATTGTTTGCAACAATTATCAGCTTAAAATGCATTTTATTGTTGAGTAAAAATAAGTAAATATTATGAAAAATTCTGTGTATTCTCAAAAAGTAACTAGAAATATAATGAAAAATATACTCCATTCGTAAGAATAACAAAAGTTGGTAATACTTTTCTATAAAAATTGGATATGAACTTCATGAAATCTTCTATATAACTTTATACTTTATGAGTAAATAGAGACTCATATCAGGCTTGTGTTGGTTAACTTTTAACTGGTCAACTTGACTGGCCACAGGGTGCCCAGATTACATATAATTCCTGGAATGTCTGTGACACAGTTTCTGAATGAGATTAGCATTTGAATTGGAGGAGTCACTAAAGTAATTGCTCTGTCCAGTGTGAATGGGCATCATCCAATCCGATGAGGGCCTCACTAGAATATAAAATGTAGAGGAAGGAGGAATTAAGCTGTTACATTTTCCCCCATCACCTTACCTTAATGCTTGGACTAGGACATCTCATCTCATTTTCTCTGGCTCTTGTATTGGGATTTATACCATCTGCTCCCCTGGTTCTGAGACTGAAGACTCAGACTCAATTACACTTCCAGTGTCCCCAAGTCTTCACTTTGTACATGGAAGATCATGGAAGTTCTCAAACTCCAGAATCATATGAGCCAATTCCTCATAATAAATGCTCTCTCTCTCTCTCTCTCTTTCTGTCTATACACACACACACACATAAGATTATTTTTTTTACATATTATATATTATTTGAAAGTAAAAAGTGAAAGTGAAGTCACTCAGTCATGTCCAACTTTTTGTGACCCCATGGACTGTAGCCTACCCAGGCTCCACCATACATGGGATTTTCCAGGCAAGAATACTGGAGTGGGTTGCCATTTCCTTCTCCAGGGGATCTTCCCAGCCCAGGGATTGAACCCAGGTCTCCTGCATTGTAGGCAGATGCTTTACCATCTGAGCCACCAGGGAAGTCATATATTATTTATAAATTTAAATATTTTATATATAAACCATAATAAAATCATCAGTTAAGAAAATATCTTAGTTTCAGATGAGAGTTATTGGTAGATAGAAAGCTGGTGGTTCCTATTAAAAAAAACAGATTGAAGAGCGCTGAAACTAACACCAGAAGTAAGCAGATCTTCTTAAGGAAACAGCAGGAGGATTAAACTGAGAGGCCACAAATATCAAAGCCAGATTGAGCTCTGGGTCAATTATCCAGATAATTATTTTAAAGAACTTTATTGAGAACACCTGGGATGTGTGCTCTTCTGTCTACAACCTCATAACACAACAGCTGGCTGTTAGTAATTTTGTTCTCAGAATGAAGTTCAAGAAGTTTTTCTGGATAAAATGGTCTGTTCTGAAACAAGGATACTATTGGTATAAAAGTAATTGTAGTTTTGCATTGATAAACTTTGCCATTTGATACTGGAATGCTTTCTTAAACAACTGTGGTTATATTATATATGATTTTAATGCACATTTTTTGCTTTTTTTTTTTTTTTTCGCTAATGACATATTCAATTCAATTCAGTCAATCAGTTCTGTCCGACTCCTTGCGACCCCATGGACTGCAGCACACCAGGCCTCTCTGTCTATCACCAACTCCCAGAGTTTACTCAAACTCATGTCCATTGAATCGGTGATGCCATGCAACAATCTCATCCTCTGTCATCCCCTTCTCCTCCCGCCTTCAATCTTTCCCAGCATCAGGGTCTTTTCCAATGACTCAGTTCTTTGCATCAGGTGGCCAAAGTGTTGGAGTTTCAGCTTCAGCATCCGTCCTTCCATTAAATATTTAGGACTGATCTTCTTTAGGATGGACTGGTTGGATCTCCTTGCTGCCTAAGGGACTCTCAAGAGTCTTCTCCAGTCTTCTCTTCACAGTTCAAAAGCATCAATTCGTCGGCGTTCAGCTTTCTTTATACTTCAACTCACATCCGTACATGAGTACTGGAAAAACCATAGCTTTGACTAGACAGAAGTAATGTCTCTGCTTTTTACTATGCTGTCTAGATTCGTCATAACTTTTCTTCCAAGGAGCAAGCATCTTTTAATTTCATGGCTGCAGTCACCATTGGCAGTGATTTTGGAGCCCCCCAAAATAAAGTCTGTCACTCTTTCCACTCTTTCCCCATCTATTTGCCATGAAGTGATGGGACCGATGCCATGATCTTAGTTTTCTGAATGTTGAGTTTTAAGCCAACTTTTTCACTCTCCTCTTTCACTTTCATCAAGAGGCTCTTTAGTTCTTTATTTTCTGCCGTAAGGGTAGTGTCATCTGCATATCTGAGGTTATTGATATTTCTCCCGGCAATCTTCATTCCAGCTTGTGCTTCATCCAGCCCAGCGTTTCACATGATGTACTCTGCATAGGAGTTAAATAAGCAGGGTGACAATATATAGCCTTGATGAACTCCTTCAAAATTTGGAACCAGTCTGTTGTTCCATGTCCAGTTCTAACGTTGCTTCTTGACCTGCATACAGATTTCTCAGGTGGCAGATCAGGTGGTCTGGTATCCCCATCTCTTGAAGACTTTTCCACAGTTTGTTGTGATCCACATAGTCAAAGGCTTTGGCATAGTCAATTAAGCAGAAATAGATGTTTTTCTGGAACTCGTTTGCTTTTTCCATGATCCAGTGGGTGTTGAAAATTTGATCTTTGGTTCCTCTGCTTTTTCTAAAACCAGCTTGAACATCTTGAAATTCAGTTTATGAATTGTTGAAGCCTGACTTGGAGAATTTTGAGCATTACTTTGCTAGTGTGTGAGATGAGTGCACTTGTGCGGTATTTGAGCATTCTTTGGCATTACCTTTCTTTGGGATTGGAATGAAAACTGCCCTTTTCCAGTCCTGTGGCCACTGCTGAGTTTTCCAAATTTGCTAGCATAATGATTGCAGCACTTTCACAGCATCATCTTTTAGGATTTGAAATAGCTCAATTGGAATTCCATCACCTCCACTAACTTTGTTCGTAGTGATGCTTCCTAAGATTCCCTTGACTTCACATTCCAGGATGTCTAACTCTAGGTGAGTAGTCACACCATTGTGATTATCTGGGTCATGAAAATCTTTTCTGTACAGCTCTTCTGTGTATTCTTGCCACCTCTTCTTAATATCTTCTGCTTCTGTTAGGTCCATTCCATTTCTGTCCTTTATTCAGCCCATCTTTGCATGAAATGTTCCCTTGCTATCTTATTCTTGAAAAGATCTCTAGTCTTTCCCATTCTATTGCACTGATCACTGAGGAAGGCTTTCTTATCTCTCCTAGCTCGGATATAGCTTTCCTTTTCTCCTTTGCTTTTCTTCTTTTCACAGCTATTTGTAAGGCCTCCTCAGACAACCATTTTGCTTTTCTGTATTTCTTTTTCTTGGGGATTGTCTTGATCCCTGTCTCCTATACAATGTCACGAACCTCCGTCCATAGTTCATCAGGCACTCTATCAGACCTAGTCCCTTAAATATATTTCTCACTTCCACTGTATAAGCATAAGAGGTTTGATTTAGATCATACCTGAATGGTCTAGTGGTTTTCCCTACTTTCTTCAATTTAAGTCTGAATTTGGCAATAATGAGTTCATGATGTGAGCCACAGTCAGCTCTTGGTCTTGTTTTTGCTGACTGTATAGAGCTTCTCCATATTTGACTGCAAAGAATATAATCAATCTGATTTCGGTGTTGACCATCTGGTGATGTCCATGTGCAGAGTTATCTCTTGCGTTGTTGGAAGAGGGTGTTTGCTATAACTAGTGTATTCTCTTGGCAAAACTCTATTAGCCTTTGCCCTGCTTCATTCGTTCTTCACATATTTGCTATTATGATTATAATCCCTCTTTTTGTTACCCATTCATTTTTTCATGCCTTGGAATCATTGTCTAGGGCTCCTGGTATGCTGGTGAAATTTCAGAAAATAAATCAAACAAATTGAAACCAAAACAAAACAAACACCTGTAACCAGACTTTAGAAAATTTTACTGACATTCAAAAATTATTGTAATTCAAAAAGCCTCTAAGCAAAAGACTACCTTTTGTTTTGTTTTAAAAGCTTAATTTTGTATAAATCTGATCAGAACAAAGGTGAAAGAATATAGATTTGGCTAAACTATAAAAATGCTAAAATGTTTGGTTTCCTTTTCCATTCATCATCTAAAAGTATATTATGTCATGATGTACCTTGATTCAATGCCCTTGAATCTTGTCCAGCTCTTTTACATAATCTAAATTTAATTTACCAGAGATTATTTTACTAAAAGCATAACTACAACTGATAAATGATTCTACTTTGTGTTTTTAATGGTTCTTGAACCACAGTGTGAATTATTTCACCACAAATGTGAAATAATTTCTTATTTTATCTCATGATATGTCAAACTAACACAGATGATTTATTTAGAGAGCTTTACTCAAAAAAAAAAGCTTCCTAAAAAAGATATTCTGTTATTTTCATCTGACACAATGGGAAAGGAACATCTGTCACATCAACTGGTCTTTTAAACTCTATATTTTATGCATCCCCATGGAGTCTTCATTCTGAAGACTGAATGTCTGAAGTTTCCTGAAATTTAATATGTATATTGAAATATAATTTACTAAAACTTAGTAAAGTTAGATACCATTGTAACTACTTTAGTTGTGTTTTGTAATACATGCTTCTGGCTAACTCTAATTATAAAAGTAATGTGAAAACATGATAATATTTTTGAACACTGAAGGCACTATTTGGAAAAAATAACCCCAAGCTGAAAATCACCTGACACAGGAAGCAACATATTGTTAGTAAATTTGCTCCTAAATTATTGATGTATCCATCAGTCTATCTCCCTATTTATTCATATAGCTATCTCATGATCTTGGGTTCCTAACATACTTATGGACATTTTTTCTCACTTTTCTATAATTCAACATAATTCCATGAACATTTCTGTGACATTCTTTATTTTTAGAAAACTTCCTTGTAAGGATTCTATGATCATGATCCATCTAGATTTTGCTGGGACTGCAACCTTGTGTGCCTCTCCATATTTCTTTGACCATCTCCTTCTTTCACTCTCCTGGCTGATGGCCAAGCCACTCCAGATCATTCATGTGCTTTTTGAACGTGGATGAAATAATTCATTGTAAAGAGCAGAATCCAGCTTCAGGGGTGCTCACCAGATTGGAGGG